>NW_015166516.1:167703-183893 GCF_001447785.1 Gekko japonicus
TACGTGATCAGATCTTCCCTGGCCAGTCAGAAGCCCTGCTCGGTAAAAGCCCCACCTGGCCCCACCTACTTTCTAAAAACACCTGATGGGTGCCAAGAAAGGCACCATATTGGAGAGCTCTGGTCTAATCCAAGAGGGTGCCACTGAATTCAAGGTGGCTCTCTCCTGTATGAGTGTGCATAGGATTGAAGCCTTTAAAAAGCCTTTAAAAAATCGGGAAGGCCATCTGTGAAGAAATGCAATTTTTTTTTCCTTTGGCAGTTTGAAATGAGCAAAATCTCTCTGGGCAGGGAACAGGCAGGAAGGGGGGAAGTCAGTTCAATTGCCTTCTAGACTTACCTCTGCCTGCCTTCATACATATACTAATATATCTAGACAATTGGGTGGTCAAGCTCCCCCTCCATAAGTGGAAGAAGAAGAAGAAGAAGAAGAAGAAGAAGAAGAAGAAGAAGAAGAAGAAGAAGAAGAAGAAGAAGAAGAAGAAGAAGAAGAAGAAGAAGAAGAAGAAGAAATTGGATTTATATCCTGCCCTTCACTACCCAAAGGTGTCTCAGAGCGGCTTACAAACTCCTTTCCCTTCCCCTCCCCACAACAGACACCCTGTGGGTTAGATGGGGCTGAGAGAGCTCTAACAGAAACTGCTTTTTTTCAAGGACAGCTCTTATCAGAACTACGGCTTGCCCAAGGTCATCCAGCGAGGTGCAAGTGGAGGAGTGGGGAATCAAACCCGGTTCTCCCAGTTTAGAATCCGCGCACTTAACCACTGCACCAAACTGGTTAGAAAAAGAGATATGATAAAAACTCCTAGCAGCAAGGAGGAAGCCTCTTTAGGTGCTGAGTCCATCAGAGCAGACAGAACTCTTAACTGATCATGGTGATTAGGTCAGTACTGAAAGGCTTTTTCCAGGCAGTTTCGGATAAGGAAGTAGGAAAAAACCAACCGGAGTAAATGCTAGTTCTTCTAGGCAACACGAATAACATTGGCTTACATCCCACCAAGCAGCAATTCTTTGCCTCCCTCTTCCTTTGCAACCTAAAATGTGCCCCCAATGAGGCTCTTGGGAGACTAAGACGCCCCTCCCAAAAAACAACAAAAGGAGGAATCAGTGAAAATCACTCTCCTTTCTCTCAGTGGAAATCCTCTGCAGGATCCCAGACACTGAAATAAACAAAGAAACTCTGGCTGACATACATTGGTAGGAAGTGCCATCAACTTGCACCTGATTTATGGGGGCCCTGTAGGGTTTTCAGGGCAAGAGACAAGCAGAGGAGGTTTGCCATTGCCTCTGTGTAGTGACTCTGGACTTCCTTGGTGGTCTCCCATCCAAGTACTGATCAGGGCTGACCTTGCTTAGCTTCTGAGATCTGATGAGACTGGGCTAACCGGGTCACCAAGGTCAGGGCATGCATTGAATAAAGGACCACAATTTATGCTTTATCTATGACCTTTGCTAGTTTTGAACTCTTCAACTTCCAATCCATTTTATATTTTCACTCTGTGATGAACTACAAAGGCTGGGATACTCTTCTTTCTAAAAATGTGAGCTCAGGATTCGAAGGTAGTTCCCATTTTCGTTCTGCCGTATGCAGAGGTCATTTCAAGGGGGGAACGCGGGGGAACGCAGTTCCCCCGGGTGAGGTGCAGGGGGCGGGGCACATGACGAAGCCCTGCCCCCTGCTTCCAGCCGCCCCGCTTCCAGCCCTCATTCAGCCAGTAGGAGGCAGGAGAAGATGGAGGGTAAGTTGCTTCCTCCCCGCCTCTCCCCACCCCTGCCTGCCTGGGGCCAGGGAGGGCCTTGGCGGGGCTTCCTCGCACTCCCGCTGGCCTTGCAGGTCCACCGCCGGGCCCCTGATGTCAGGGGGTGTGGCATATGCTAATAAGTTATGCTAATGAGTTCCCCTAGCTCTTTTTCTACGAAATGACCCCTGGCCATATGCAGTTCTGAAACCCAACCACAGGCGTGCAGACCACTGTTCTTCTCCATTGTACCGATGGCCACATTGCTACAATTGCCTAGCAGTTTATTCACACACACACAAATAATTTAAATGCTGTGAAATCACGACCAGCTTATGGAGACACCTCATGGCATTTTTGAGAAAAGATTTGAGCAGAGGTGGTTTGCCATTGCCTTCCTCCGCAGCATGGCTTTTTTTAGTTGGTTCTGCCCCCATAATTCTTTGGCTTATCCCTTGATTTCTGCATACATTTTTGTTCCTTTAGTTTTCACTTTGGTTTTTGTTTTCCCCTTGGGTTTTTTTTTTTTTGGTTCTTTTGATACCGCTTTTACCCTGATGTTTTTTCCTGGAAGCTGATTGTGAGTCCGGAGCACCTCCGTCCCACTTTTTTTTTTAAGCCCCCAGAGGGGATTTTTTATTGATTTTTTTAAACACTACAAAAACTAGAACAGAAAAAAGGGAAAGGGAAAGGGAGAAAGTAAAGAACCCACTACTAACTAAAAACCCAAGAGAGGAGATCTCCAACTAGCTTTTTATACTTCATTTAGACTTTTCATCTTTGTACTTCTTATGAACTGTGTCAATCTTTTAACCATCCCCAGTTACATTTAATTGCCCAATAACAGTGCCCCCCATCATCCCCTAGAACCAAAGTTCTCAAAGGCACAATTCAGAGTCCTTCAGCCTTTACTTCTTCTTCTCTCTCTTCCGCAGTTTGTAGGAACTTTTCGGGGCTGATGCCCCCTGCTCAGACAAAGAGTCCTCACCAGACGAACCAGTTTCCAGCTCTCCACTGGACTTATCGTCCTCTTCTTTTTTCTCGTCCTCTGGCCTTCCCAGCTGCTCCTTTAGAAACTCTTGAGCTTTAAGAACAGAGTCAATCTTGACCTTCTTCTCCTTGATCTTGAATATTACTCATTCTGGAAACAGCCATTTATATCCAATTGAGTTTGTTTGGAGGAAAAACACAAGTTCTTTGTATTTCTTTCTGCGTTGTCTTACTTCAAATGGAATATCCTTTAGCGTTCTGACAGCATTCTCCCCCACCTTCAGGGGTGTCGCAGCAACTGCTTTCAGGATAGCATCCCTGACGTGCCTCTTCGAGAATCTTACTACAATTTCCCCAGGCAGATTATTTTTCTTTATGTATCCGGAATATGACCTGTAGGCCACATCCATGTCGTTGAGTAGCAAGTCCACCTTTATATCTGCTACTTGGGCAAGTAGCTCACTCATAAGTTCTTTAAGATTCTCTCCTCTTTTCTCTGGCACCCCTTGGAAGCGCAGGACCGTATTAGCCTTATCCATTTGCACTTGCAGCATCTGATCTTCCAAAGATACAGTTTTCTTTTCCAATTTTTGCACTTTCCCCCTCACTATCTGTGTTGTCTTAGCCATTTCCTTTACTTTCTCAGCATCCTGCTTCATTACTTGAATCAAATCCGTTATTTGCGTTTTTTGAGCAGTAATGCTTGTTGTCACAACTTGCAGCTGCTTTTGTTGTGTAGTAATATTCGCTGTTACAACAGACATCTGTTCTTTAAAGACATTGAGCTGTTCCAGCAGAGTGCGCATGACCTCTGTCATCGCCTTCATCGTCTCACTGGTCGTTTCCGGTGGGGACTCTAGTTTTGCTTTTAAAAGTTTCTCTTTGTCTCTGTCCCTCTTCCCCGCCATCTTTTTCTCGTTTGTTTGCTTTCACAATAAATTTTAAAGTCTCTGAATATGCGCTTATCTGTATAGCTCGATGGATGAGTACTTCTGGGCAATTTCTTGTTTATTCTTCCACTCCCTCTCCTTTTGCTCAACCTCCGTCCCACATTTTGATGATTGGACTGTCATGGTCAACCCACCACCTCTCCTCCTCACTTCACTCTGAAGAAGAGTAATTGTGTTTTCTTAAAAAAAAAAAACAGCACTAAAATAGCAATATATTGCTAGAGTATTGTCACAGTCAGGCATATCTCCACAGGGGAACAGGCCCAAGACTTACTTTTCTTTTTCTTTTTTAAAACAAGAACTGGGAATTCAGAGAATCTACTGAGCCTATTGTTACAATTCTATAGTGACATATTGATATTTTAGTGCTGTTTTTTAAAAAGGGAGGTGCTGTGATGCCATCGATGCCACCACCAATGATGATAGCACCATCCCTTCAAACTCCTCCTTATTGGGGGAGTGGCCGCAATCAACTTCCAGGTCAGCAGCCAGTACCCAATGCTCGCAATCTGCCCACTCAAGATTTGAATATTTTAACCCTTTCCAATGCAAAAAAAAACTTATTTTGAACTATGGTGCCTAAAGGTGGTAAGAAGGGAAAACAAAAAGAAGAAAGTGTTTTGCATTTAACAGAGTTTTTTCTAGCTACAGATGCACCATCTACCTCATCTGCAATGCTGGGGAGGGGTGAGCTAATGGCTGAAGAGAGCCCACTTACTGCAAACCTTTTGATGCATGTGTTAACCAAACAATGTCAGGAACTGAGAAATGGTATTACAGAAATGCTGAAACCAGCATTCCAACGTATGGACAAGTTAGAAAGCTTCAGAAATAGTCAAACCAAAAGGCAGAGAAAGCTCTCAAGAAAGTTACTGAGTTCGAAAGTCAATTACCCATGAGAACCTCAGATGCTTGGGCACGGGGACATATTTTGTAGTTGTCAGTTGTGCCTAAAGTTCAGGGGGTTCAAATCAAATGTTGAAGCTGGAACACAGCTGAATATATTTATGGTGAATCGGATAGCGGGCACTTTAAGCCTCAAAGCTGGTGTTACTCTCCTTCTATAGAGAGCTTACCGCATTGGTAAGGTATGTGAAGTATCTACTTTCTCATTATACACTAGACATATACTTGTAGAATTTAAGGACTTTCAAACACAACAGAGGATCCTCTCAGAGGCTAGAGAGAGAGGCGGTCTTGATTTTCAGGGTTTGAAGATTCAAGTTTTTCCGGATCTCCCTCCTGAATTTTCAAAGATTAGAAGAGATCTTAAAGACACCACTACTAAACTGCAGGACTTAGGAATGAAAAATCGATGGCTCCGTATGGGCAAGCTGTGTGTCCAACACAGTTCAATTTCTTACAATGCCTATGACTCTGCCTCAGGTGAACTAACGCTGGCTGCCTTAAATTCTTCTCCTTCGGAATCCCAAGAAAACAGAGCCGGCAAAAGGAAAGAACGCTCTCCTCTAATGTCAGTTAAAACGACTCAAGTCTGTACTCCTGGAGACCATGAAGATTTTGAAGACAGTTTAGACTCTGTTTAAAATTAGGATTTGGGTAATATAATTTTTTTTTTGATGCTATAAGAGTGGTGGGACTGTGGAAAGTGTCTGGGTATGTTCCCCCAAGGTTTAATCGGTCCTTGGAAGGAGAGTTTGTTTCTTTCCCTCCTGACCCCTGAGGCCTCCTAGGACTGAGTTTAACTATAATATAGTTCAAAGATTAATTTGATAATATATTGTAAATCTATTATAATGAGGTAAGATTGTTTGAAAATCTTATAAACATTATGTAATAATTTGGGGAGAAGAAGGAAGAAAGAAGATGAAGATGATACGAAAATAAAGCATGCTAGTGAAGTTTTGTTTTTCATAATATTAATACTTTTGGTGGTGTTGCTAAATTATAAAATTCTTCAATAAAACAAAATACAAATTTTAAAAAATCCTCTTTATTGAAGGCATGTGGGGAATACAATAAACTGACACCACTACTGTGACAATGTAAAAGGTGGGTTCATCTTGCTTGCTGGCCTCCCATCCAAATATTAACTATGACCAACCCTGCTTAGCTTCCAAGAGCTATTTTAGGCTATTCTTACACATTCATGTGTGCATTCACATTTGAATTCACATATATATACTGGTTCTGCAGATATTAGCTATTCTACAGATTTTAAACTATTTTGAATGCTGTTTATTATTACTTAACTTACCTTTGAAAAAGATGTTTTTCAGAAGAACCATTACAGTTCCTGAATCGAGCCCTTCAGTTGCATGGGATATATTGCTTTATCTGCCACATAATTGTTTATTTGCTTTTCAGCCACTGTCGCATTCTCAAAGCTGGTAGTAAAACCTTCTGCATTGTACAATGTAGCGACATCCTCCAGAAATTTAGGCAGCAGTTTCAGTGACTCCTGTATGAAAAAGCTGCTTCCTATTTTCACCTGTGCTGTGTTATTTGGATCATTCCGTATGGGGATGAGTAGCTGAAAACCTCTGTGGATCTCCTCTTCCTCAGTCTCTGAGAGGTTGAAAGCAAGTCCTTTGTAAACCTGACTCTGGGTTTCAGATTTGGCACCCAAGGCCAGCATGGAAAAGGCTATGGAAATGCTGAGGGGAGAGAAGAAAATATTTTTGCTTGCTGGATCTGAAGCTACGTGGTTGTACAATCTGAATGCAAAATCTCTATTAAAGGCAGGTAGTTTATTTGTTTGTTACATTTATACCCCGCCCTCCCAGCCACGGCTGGTTCAGGGCAGCTTACAAAAGGATAAAAACAACAATAAATAGCACGGTGATCATGAAACCATACAATTACAACATTAAAAGGTGCTGACAATAAAAATAAGACCATTAAACAAATAATAGTTTAGCGTTACATTTGGGGTGGTGCTCAGACTTCCGTGCCAGCCTGGTGGTTGATCTTGATCTAATATTGTGCAGGTGACTCAGGCTGCCTCAAAATTTCATGGGACAGGGCATTCCCCCTGGGGCGGCTCCTAATTGAACGCCTGGTGGAACAGCTCCATCTTGCAAGCCCTTCGGAACGGCATAAGGTCCTGCAGGGCCCTGATCTCGTTTCACCAGAGAGGAGCCACCACTGAGAAAGTCCTGGCCCTGGTTGAAACTAGCCTGGCATCCTTTAGTCCAGGAAGGGTGAGTCAATGTTGAGATCCTGATCACAGTGCTCTCTGGGGAACATGTGAGGAAAGGCGGTCCCTCAGGTATGTAGGTCCCTGACCATAAAGGGCTTTAAAGGTAAAAACAGCACCTTAAAGTGAATTCGGTATGCTATCAGTAGCCAGGGCAATGCCTTCAGCATAGGCTGAATGTGCTCCCGTATTGGCAATTGATTGTTTAAATTTTTTTTTTGCCAAATGGTGATGTTGATGCTCTGGAAGACTTTTGGGTTCATCGTGGTGCCCTGGGATGTGGTGACAATGGACCTGAAGAACAATTAAGAACAAGGAGAGAGAGATTATGGACTTCCTTGGGATCTGTAAAAATTCTGCATTAAAAACAACAACAACAGAGAAGAATATATATTAGTGTCAAACTCAGACCTACTCAGATTTCTACTCAGATCTATTCAGTGGGGCTTACTTCTGGGAAAGAGATTTTAGGATTGAACTGTAGGTGTGGAAGAAATCCCTGTGCTGAATAAAACTGCAAATCCAACATAAGCAATAAATCCTATTGAATCCAAACCTTATCTTTTGATTAAATCAGCCCTGGTGGCTTTAATCCAAGAAGAAGAAGAAGAAGAAGAAGAAGAAGAAGAAGAAGAAGAAGAAGAAGAAGAAGAAGAAGAAGAAGAAGAAGAAGAAGAAGAAGGGGGAGGAGGAGGAGGAGGAGGAGGAGGAGGAGGAGGAGTTGGATATTATACCTGGCTTTTCTGTACTTTAGGGAGTCTCAAACCAGTTTATAATCCCCTTCCCTTCCTCTCCCCATAACAGGCACCTTGAGAGGTAGGTGGGACTGAGAGCATTCTGAGAGAAGAGTGACTGGACCAAGGTCACCCAGCAGGATTCATGTGGAGGAGTGGGGAATCAAACCCAGTTCTTCAGATTAGAGTATGCCACTTTAACCACTACACCATGCTCGGGAGCAAATTGGACAGGCAGTAAGGGGCTTGAATAATAGCGGACTAAGGTATATCATACTCACAGAACCCCCAAGAGAATCTGATGGCATTTCTGTGGTCCATGATTAATTATTTATGTACTAGACAACTAATGCCCAGTGTTCACATTAACAATTAAGCAGTGCAAATATGGATTATCCAAAGGTAATAGATATCAAAACATGACGCAATGGGTATGTTGCTGTTGTTGTGCAAATGTATCAGCAGAGAAGATAAAGGGTCACTTGAAAATTGTCTAAGCCACCAGGTCTCAAGCCACTGATTTCTGATTTTCACAGTTTTCACAGTCTGGATGTGCTGGTTTTGAAGCTTATGCCTTAATTTAGAAGAAGTGCCAAAGAATAATTACATATGCAGAATGAAAGGAAATGATCTGAATCAAAAGCCTCGTGTTCTGGGAAAATCATGAGTAAAGACTGAATGCAGAAAGGCTGTATGTTTGGAAATGAATAGAGTTTGGTTTCCAGTTTATGAAACAGCGATGGTGGACGCTCTCCCCGAGCCATGGGAAAGCGATCTGCACACCAGCGGCCTGGAGGGGTGCCACCTTAAGTGACACCCCATGGAACCTTTGTGATAGGCTCCAGGCCAGGGGGCTTTTGAGGGGTAGCCTCTTCGATGGCATAATGCTGGAGAATTGAGGCTTCCCTCCACCCTGATGGTCCAGCCGCTGAGTGGCGCTCAGGCACTAGCTGGTTTGACTGGGACAAGTGCCGGAGATCGAGCGGAATGGCAATTTATGAGCACGGTCAGAGAAACTGACCGACAATGAACGTGAGTTCAGAATAAATCAGATTACTTTAAAAAGCAAATCCCCTCCCTCCACTGACAAAAGCGGTCGCAAAGAATGAACTTATGCAAATGAACTGATAAGCGATACGAAGGGGGAGAGGGGAGGAAATACAACGAGTGTGTTTTGAGAGACTTACTTGATTTTCGTCATCGTGGGGCGAGTTTTTCGAGGCATGTAGAAGCGGTAGAAACCGTAAACAAAATGGAGAAAATGGCGGTCCAGCAGAGAAAGCTGAAAATGAAACCGCTGGGCAGTCAGAGCCCAAAACCGGAAAAGGGAGCAGACATCATTAAACTGCTAGTAGATATGCTTAAGGCGGTGATGGAACAACTCGATGGTATTAACCAGCAATTGACCGTGATGAATAAGAACTTTGCATCTCAACAGCTCCAGCTGAATGAAACGGAGAAAAAAGTGGAGCAGGCAAATGAGAAAATTAAAGAGATAGACGCCACAAGCAAGAAATTGAAGAAAAGAATGGGAGAAATGGAAACGAAGCAGAAAGTCCAAGAAAATAGTTTGTTGCAGTTACAGATGGAAAAAGCCAACATGATTCTCAGGTTCCAGGGAGTTCCTGAAGCAGAGCGGGAGGACCTGAGGAAGGTGCTTAGCGAGATCATCACTCCAGTAATAGGCTTAACAGCGGATGAACTTGTAAAAGAAATGGAGCTAGCCTACAGGGCATACTCCAATTATATTTAAAAAAATAGCCTGCCTGGAGAAATAGTGGTCAGATTCTCAAGAAGACAAACCAGAGATGCCATCTTAAAAGTGACATCAGCAACTCCACTGAAAATGGGAAATGTAATAATCAAAACTTAAAAAGACATTCCATTTGAAATTCGACAAAAGAGGAAAAACTATAAAGATCTAATTTCTTTCCTTCAAACCAATGGAATATCGTAAAGATGGGCGGTCTCGGAGGATGTCATCTTTAAAATCAACGATAAAAGAGGGAAGATAGACTCCACCTTACCTTCAAAGCCAAAGAATTTTTATGGCGTCAGCTGGGAACGGAGGAAGAGTCTAAGGAGGAAGAAACCAAATCTAGTGACTCTGCCACCTCTGGAACGGAAGAGGACTCTGCTGCAGAAACAGGTACAGGTTCCGCCAGAGTTGTATACGATTTTAGAGACAGAAAGCCGAAATGAAGGCAGAAGGACTCGGAAAATGGCCTTTTTAAAGCGAAGAACAAGAAGATGATCAGAAAGTTCTCTCATAACAACTAACATATTAACACATTTGAAGTGGTGATAAACAAGAACTCTACAAGTATATTGTGATATTAACACTTTTGGTACTAACACTCATACTAACAGGGATAAGATCTCCTCCTCTTGGGGTTTTAGCATAGTGTGGTTATCTTTCCTTTGTCTCTAGTTGTAGTTCCCTTCCTAATATTTTCTTTGTAGTTCTGTAGTCTATTGCAAAATAAAAAATATCCCTTGGGGGTTTAAAAAAAAGAAGAAGGAAATGAATAGAGTTTGGAAATGATGGCGTCCTTAATTTAAAAAAATCCAAATGTCTTTTGAGCAGCATGGCATTCAGCCTCTCAGACAAAAAAGAAGTTAAATGGTGCATTGGATCTCATGAATTTGTCCTACTTGCATAGAAACTTCCATTGAGTCAGGGACCTTCACTCTAGAGAAAGAGTTACATGTTCTACCAGAGCAACACTCCTTTGTGCTGGAACTATTTCAGACGTGTCTAAAGATATCATGCAGGGTATTGGTTTACAAACATTGTAAGCATATAGAAACTAAACATCAGGTCATAAATCGTGGTTGAGGAAAACAAATCAGACGACTACTAGATCCATTAAATATTTGTAAAACATGAAGTGATAGTATTTTTTTTCAAGCCCCCGGAGGGGATTTTTTATTTTTGTTTTAATATTACTACAAAAAACTATCACAGAAAAAGGGAGGGGAACTACATTTACGAGATAAAATAAAGAAACCCACTACTAACTAAAAACCCAAGAGAGGAGATCCTCACTAGCTTCGTTACATCCAGTCTTCACATCAATTAGTTCAATATAAACTGAGTCAAACAATTAATTACATTTCTTTTCCATTAACTCTTAAAGCTTAACTGTCAAAGAAGTAACCCCCCCATCATCACCAAACACAGTTCTCAAAGGCACAATTCAGAGTCCTTCAGTCTTTACTTCTCTTTTCCTTTTCTCTTCCACAGCTTATAAGGACTTTTCGGGGCAGCTGCCCCTTGCTTCATCAGAGAGTCCTCTCCGGAAGAATCCAAATCCAACTCACCGCTAGACTCGCTGTCCTCTTCTTTTTCCCGGTCCTCTGGTTTTCCCAGCTGCACCCTTAAGAATTCTTGAGCTTTCAGAACAGAGTCAATCTTTTCTTTTTTATCCTTAATATTGAAAGTAACGTCTTCTGGAAATAGCCATTTATATCCAATTAAGTTTGTCTGAAGAAAAAGCACAAGTTCTTTATACTTCTTTCTCCGTTGACGTACTTAAAATGGAATATCCTTTAGTGTTCTGATGGTGTTTTCCCCTACTTTCAGGGGTATTCCAGAAACCGCTTTCAGGATTGCATCCCTTGCATGCCTCTTTGAGAATCTTACAACAATTTCCCCAGGCAGGTTGTTTTTCTTTATGTAGCCTGAATATGATCGATAAACTACATCCATATCGCTCAGCAATGCTTCTGCCTTCATTTCCGCCACTGGGGCTAGCAATTTACTCATAACTTCTTTAAGATTCTCCCCCGATTATTCTGGCATGCCCTGGAAGTGAAGAATCATATTGGCCTTTTCTATTTGCACTTGTAGAAGTTGATCTTCCATGGAAATTTGTTTTCTTTCCAACTTTTACACTTTTTTTTTCACCTTCTGTGTAGTTGCAGCCACCTCCTTTACTTTCTCAGTATCTTGCTTCATTATTTGCAGCATGTCGTTTAACTGGGTTTATTGGGCTGTAATATTTTGTGTTACGATGGACATCTGTTCCTTGAATTTAGTCAGCTGTTCCAGCAGAGGACACATGTACTCCGCAATAGATTTAGCCACCTCACTCGTCACTTCCGGTTTCGGGCTCTCTGAGCCTTTCGCTTTCAAAAGTTTTTCTTTGTCCTTCTTCCCCGCCATCTTTATTGTTTGTTTACTTTCGCAAACTTTTTAAAAGTCTCTGAAAGTGCACTTGACTGCTTAAATTCGTTATGGTAAGTACTTCTCGTCAGTTTTCTCCGCGTTTTCTTCCACTCCCCCCCTGAATCGTTCAAAAGTCCATGGGCATGGGAGGCGTCCCTCCCCCGCTCGCCTTTTTCCCATTTGGTGGGGTGGGGAGCTATCTTTTTCTTTAAAATAGCTTTAAAGTTGACTCACGTTCATAATTGGTCGTTTGACCCCGCTTTCAACTTCATTTTTATCGCTCGATCTCCTGCGCTTGCCCCGGTTAGCGTCACTAAGCCCATTTGGTCTCACAGCACAGAGGACCTTCGGAACGAAGAGGCGCCTCAATTCTCCGGCATTCCGCCGTCGAAGAGGCAACCTCTTAGAAGTTCCATGGCCAGGGTTCCTTCACCGGGCCCCTGGGGGGGTAAGCGAGCCTTCAGACCTCCTGGAGGTGAGTCTGCTAGCGCGCTGCCATCAACCGGAAGATGAAGTGATATTATTGATGCAGGTTTGCTACAAAAGACTGCTAGTTTTATATAACGTCATGTGTTCGTTTGTTCCATTATCTGTAGCCTGCCTTTCAAACAAAAGGGATCTTCAAGGCAGCTCACAACCCAATATCATACATACAAGAACAAAAAGCAGCACAAAACATCCTAAGTAGATATGGACTGCAGTCACAAACATGAAATAATGCACTTCCAGCACACTTTCTTTTTTCTTTTTTAAAAAGATTTTATTGATGTATTTTTCATTATACATAAAAAATACATTGTGTATATTACATTCTTTGGAGTGTACATTATACATTTTTCCCAACCATTTATTTACTTTAATCCATCTTTTCTTAAAAGCATTATCATCTCTCCCTGCCAGTATCTGGTTTAATCTGTCCATTTCCGCTATTTCAAGGATTTTTTCGGTTATCTCTTCTCTTCTAGGTATTCTATCTGTTTTCCATTTCTTTGCTACGAGGATTCTACTTACTGTGAGAATGTATAAAATAACGCAGTGATCATCTTTATTCAGTCTATCTGATATCATGTTTAGAAGGAAAGTTTCTGGAACAAATTGCAGATCTATATCTGTTATTTCTTTTATTAACTTTTTTACCATTTTCCAAAAATTGCATATTTTTTCACATCTCCACCAAGTATGGTAAAAAGTTCCTGTTATTTTTACATCTCCAACAAGAATCTGACACATTTTTGTAACATTTTGATAGTTTATCTGGGGTCCAGTGCCATCTGTAAAACATTTTAAATATGTTTTCTTTGTATGGCGTGGCTCTTACTATTTTTGCAGATTTCCACATTTTTGCCCATTCCTCATCTTTTATTGAGTGGCCTATATTTAGTTCCCAGGCTTTCATGCAAGGTTTAATTACTACCTCCTGCATACTGTCGCCCAATAAAAAATTATATAATTTTTGAATTTGCTTATCTGCAGATGATAACCAGATCTTATCCAACTCAGACTTTGTTTTGGAGAAATTTGTTTTTTAATCTTTAATATATCTTGACTCCAATTGCATCCTTTCCCAAGTTGTAAGGTTTATGTTCATTTCTTGTAGAGTCTCAAACTTTTTCAGGTTTTTATCTTTATCTTCAGTTAGCAGTGTTTCATATGTTACTCTCTTTTCATTTGTTAACAACGCTGGTAATATGAAGGCTTCTAATGGTGATACCCAGGACGGTATTTCTTTATAATATTTTTCTTTAATTGTTCTCCAGCACACTTTCCAACTGGATTTTGCCAGTTCACACAGTAAAATCTGCTTGAAAAGTGGATTCAAAGTGGACTATTTAGTGTGCGTGACCCCAAATAAAATGGATTATATCACAGGACAAAATGTGTCTGGTACCTGAAGGCCAACAAAGAAGGAGCAGAGCAAATATCATTGGAGAAGAAACACCAGAATTGTGGTGTCATTGCAGGAAAGCCCATGTCCCATGTTAACAAACCTCAACACATCAGATGTCAGGAGGACAGACAGCAGCATTTCCATGTAGTTATCGTCTCAGAACTGACTACGGGGCAAGCACCCAAACTGTATTTTGTGCAAGGTCCCTTTGAGGAAAACTGGTGATGTGATTTGACAGTTTCAGCCAAGCAGTTCCCAGAGAGCCGACTACAAAAGAAATATATGGTATAGCCCAGGCTACATGACCCAGGCTACCTTGACCTCATCAGATCCCAGTAGCTAAATCAGGGTCGCCTAGGTTAGTACTTGGATGGGAGACCACCAAGGAAGGCCGAGGTCACTATGCAGAGGAAGCAATGGCAAACCACTTCTGCTTCTCACTTGCCCTGAAAACCCTATGAGGACTCACCATAAATTGGCTGTGACTTCATGATACTTTACACATATAAAATCGTATGGTAAAAATAATCTCTTCTCTGGGTTTCTGACATCAGGATTGGAGCTGTCTTGCCTGTTCAGTCCTCCTACAGCCTCAGGAAACACATGGAATAAGAATAGGTCTATTATAAAAGAAGCATAATTGGGCAGCATATTGTGAGGTTTGATGTCCCAAGGACAATTTTGAAATAGAGTCCTCTGTCATAATCTGCAAGACAAATATAGGGAAAAAACCTCTGGTCTTAGGAAATCCAGAGTAATCTCATTGGTTCAAATTGGGCTAAGAGAAGAATGAGTGGCATGAGACCTTCGGGTTAGGGACCATTCAAAAGACCCTTACCTCGAGTATTGACATAATTGTGCAAACTGTAGGGGCAAATGTATTGCTTCAGATCTTGTTCTCTAAATCCATTTCCCAATGCATGTTTGCTCTGCTTACTGGTTAACAATCAATATTGGACATTGGTTATGCCTGTAGATAAGCTCCTACCATCCCGTTGTCCCTTCCCAGATAATATCTTCTGCCTTTGAACATGAAAGTTCCATTTAGCCATCATATACCACAGATAGACCACACCTCCATTAATTTGTCACATCCACCAAACTGTAATCAAGAAGTTCTGTTAAGATCAAATGTTACTTGGAAACATTCCCTGAAAAAAATATCATTGCCTAATTGTAGAATTTTAAACACATTTCCAACTTTTTATTTCCAGACTCATTTTAATTCGAATTTAGGTCTGGTTTTGGGACAGCAACAGCCTTGGTCACGCTGACCAATGACCTTCACAAGGAGACCGACAAGCAGAGTGCATCTCTGTTCAATCTCCTGGATGTGTTGGTGGCTTTTGATACCATTGTCCACGGTATCCTTCTGGAGAGGCTGGCTCAGTTGGGAGCAGGGATACCGGGCTTGATTATTCTGCTTCTGATTGGCTGAACAATTCCAGAATGTGGTTAAGAGTCTTATGTGTGAGCCAAGTAAACGTAAACGATCTTGGAATGAATTGATTGGTACACAAGGAGCCATTTGTGCAAGAATTGACTGACGTCCTGTGGTGCTATGAAACAAGAAGGGAGAATTTGCCAAGAATTGAGTGAATTGTCTCCCAAATAAGGAGTTAATAATGGGTTTCAAATCAACATCAGCATAGTTGATAATATAATTAACTTTGTGAACCTGATAAAGAGTGGGGCTGGTGAGCAAAGGTAAAATAATCTATCTGAACATCATGAATTGTTAAATAACTGGGCCATATTCATGGTTTGGTAGAGCCATCTAGGATATTCTACAATGTATTTAAAGTTCATCCCAATTATGAGGCATGTCTTAGGTGGTAGGATGTCAGTATATGCTAAAGATACCCCATGGAAGGGCATAAAATATGAGTCATACTGGAACTGGAGGTTGTATTTTTGTTTGTCATCTGTGTTGTTCTCCCATATCATCTATTTTGAGAGGGTCAAAGATTGTTATTGAAAACCTCCCAGCCCCTATGAACAAACTGCAGAGACTAGCTAAAAATCCAATTAATAACGCCTGGTCACTGTCCCAGACACAGAATGAATATTTGCTCAGGTTAATGGTTAACAACAGACACCAGCTATATAAACATGCTAGGTAAGTGGTTAAGGATGGAGTATCATAGAACAGGTGAATGTGATACACTTCTTCAGAGGACTCTGTGAGTATGGTACACATTATTCTCCACTCTGATCAACCTATATTCATGTTATTTCCAAAATATTCCATCATGTCTGTATGCTGGCTTTCATGATTAAAAGACAACTAGGGGGACACAGTATGTAACTGAGAACATAAAGAAGAAATTACGTACTGTGTATGTTCCGTTATCACTCCTGTTTATACAAAGAAAGCAAGTATCAATCATGGAGAACCTTTTGCCGACCATTTCAAAGGGAAGGATGACCTTTGTTCTTATAAATGTTTTGGGTCGGCTGGCATATTTAAAGAATACACATTGGTTCTAGCTTTAGGAAATATTATCCATGATTGATACTTGCTGCAAGCAAAACAACTCTGATGAAGATTTGCTGCAA
>NW_015166516.1:184274-185792 GCF_001447785.1 Gekko japonicus
TCTAAGTTGTGTCCATCAGGCTTCAACTTCTGACCAAAAAGAACACTGAAGCTGCCTGAAGGCAGATGGTTATGCTCTGCAAATAAGCCTCAACATTACTGAAAAACACTTTTATTCCTTTAATCTTTGCACTATTTATAACATAGTCTATTTTTCTAAGCATTTCAAGCACAAACCTTGATGCTTAGAATGTTTCGACAATTAAAAAAATAAAACCCTAAGAAAAACATTTCAGATATTTTCTAACCTCAAATTTCTTTCCATTAGACAGTTCATTGAAATTTACTCATTGTCAAGCCATTAACAATTCCAATGAAGTTCACCCTCTGCCTCTCCTTACTACTAACTGGTCTTCTTCAAGTCCATTGTCATCACGTCCCAGGACATCATGAGGAGCACAACGGAGATCAAAACCCACCTAAACCTCAGCCACAGCCTCCAGCAGAAGGGCGGGGAACTGAAACAACACGCTATCAAAAGATAGCCCAGATAAATAGTGACTTTGCATTCAGATTGTACAAACTCATCGCTTCAGATCCAGCTCATCAAAATATTTTCTTCTCCCCTCTGAGTATCTCCACAGCCCTTGCCCTGCTGGCTCTGGGTGCTAAAGCTGAGACCCATCATCAGATTATCAATGGACTCGGTTTCAACCTCTCAGACACTGAGGAGAATGAGATCCATGGAGCATTTAAGCTAATCGTCCACACGCTTAACCAACCCAATAACAAAACACAGGTGAACATGGGGAATGCTTTGTTCATAGAAGAATCAATGCCATTGCTGCCTACATTTCTAAATGATGTCCAGACCTTGTATGAAGCTGAAGGCGTTCCAACGAACTTCAAGAACTGTGCAGCAGCAGCAGCAGCAGCAGATGAGATCAATGATTACGTAAAGAACAAAACTAATGGGAAAATCACCCAAGCAGTCGAGGGACTAGATAAAGATACTCTAATGGTCCTTGTAAACTATATATTCTTCAAAGGTAAACAATGGTAATATTACTAATATAAATATTGATGGCGGAAGGCGAGATAAGAACTGTCTGTATGCCAAGTGATAAGGTGGCTGACAGTTGTAAGAAAACTATGAATGCGGAGAGGAAAGAGGAGTGGTGGTCTCTGTGCTCACTTTGGAGCCAAATAGGGCAGAATGAAAGTGGGACCTCCTATGGCATCCTGAACCTTCATGTTTTTAACTAGAGCAGATGGTGGGTGGCTGCAGAGTGAAAAGGAGAAATGTGTTGCAAATTTCAGCTGTGTCATTCAGAACAGTAGAGTTCAATGGCAAGCTATCTTAGCTTGGATCCTATCCAGGGCTTTTTTTCGGGGGGACGTGCCGAAATGGAGTTCCAACAATCTCTTCAACAAAATTATTTTTAAGATGTTTAAAAGTTCGAGTTTTCAGTATACGGATTGAAAACTTCATTTTCCTCTTGAGAGTCCTGGCAGCTCTCCCTCCCTCCCACAAAACCTTGATCCTATCACTTCCTTCCTCCAGCCTACTGGAGGATAA
>NW_015166517.1:0-11119 GCF_001447785.1 Gekko japonicus
GAATGGAGAAAAATGAGTGTGTGAAAGTGGTTTTTTTGATAAGTTACAGTGGAAAAGGGTTTATAAAACTTTTTATTTATATGGTTGGGATGAATTTACAGGTGTATTGTTTTATATAATGTTAATGAGAAACATAGGAGATTAAGTTGATTAATAAATTGAGTGGTGTAGCAAATTTTAAAGAGGTCAGCTTTGAATGAATTATTGATGGCCTGATTTTCTTTTGAAGCTATAAAGGGAAATGAATTTATCTCTGGCAATATTGGTAATAAATATCAGAAATAATGAATTGTTTATAGCTATATATTTTATTCACAGGGAGGGAACTTGGTCGTATCTTTACTATGGGAAAAAGAGGGGTGGAGGTATGAATGAATAAAATGGTGTAGGTGAAAGCTTGTTTGGAAAATTTACAATGGAAAATTAGTGTTACTGTTTATGATTGTTATGTTGTTAATATCAATAGATAAGTTATTGTATGTATGATTGGGAGAAATTTAGAAGTAATATCTAAAAAGGAGTGAGAAAATAAGATTATTTAGGAACTATATTATTATGGTTGTGACTATGACTATACCATTATAGGAATATATTGAAGAACCAAAAGCAATAACCTCTTAAGATGACTGGATATGATCTTTTCTTGTATGACCTGCCTTAGAAAAATATACTTGAGTATTGTGGAACTAGAAATTGAGCCTTTGGAAGAAATTATATGATTAGAATTAGGTTGATGGTTAGCTGGGAAGGAGATGGGGTTGCCAACTCCACCCTCCAAACCAGCCATTTTGTCCAGGGTAACAATTGCTGCCAATCTCCAGGTGAGAGCTACAGATCACTCACAATTACAACTGCTCTTCAGGTAGCAGAGATCAGTTCCTCTGGAGAAAACAGTGGACTCTGTCATTATACCCTGCTGAGGTCACCACAGCAAATTGACACTGTTTGCCCAAAGCCAGAGCACTCCCCCAGAGCCTCTTTCTAGATCTCGTTGTATTGCTTTCACAACGGGCTTTACTGCTAGTTCAATTATACTAATGGAGAGATTTCTTTCGCCAGAACCTGTACTCCTTCCTGTTCGCCTCTTTTTCAAAGATTTAACCCCCCCCCCCCGTGTCTGTCTTGTCTTGTGTCAGTGTAGTCCAGCGGGGCACTGAAAGTGCTCAGAGAAGGAACGACTAGGTGTTATGTGGGCATAACTTGGAGTGGTGCTGGTATATCCTAGAGTTGCACTGCCACAGCCCAAAGGCACAGCAGAAGAGAATTTAGCCACTGGCAGGCCCCTGCTGAGTCCAGCCTCCAGAGATGCAACAGTGCACCTGCTGTATTAGCACAGAAAATGGTATTTCCAAGGATGTATCTGAAGTTAGTCAGCTCCCTATGCCTCTCCAGCCTGGGAACACCCTTCCCCCTAAAGCAGTGGAAAGTCATGGCAGTGTCTGTAATGTCCCCCTTTGGCTATGGGTTCCCAGGTCAGAGTACACACTCAGGCACCCATTCTCAGGTCCATTCAGCAGAGACAAGCTGGCTCAAAACATCAACCGTTTATTTACGAGGAGACAACTCCAACAACCAACAGCTTCAGCTAACATGGAAAACTGAAAACTGAAACAAGAGCTCCACCCAACAGGACTAAACTAAATCACCCAGATATTAGGGAAGAAGCAGACTGTTCCATTACACACACACACAAAACAAATATACCACATCCCCCTTCTTTACTTTGGTGTGGTCAGTACAACCCAAATACTTCAAAAATGTGGAATCAGAGGTCGCTAGCATTTGACTCACCATTGAGGTTTGCCTTTACCACTAACCCATCACATAGTCCTCAAATGTAGCAGGCAACTAGACCACCTGCCTGCTGTTTGATCGTACAGCTTCAGCTGGGGGGAAGTCATCAGGCACTGGGAGCACATCTGTAGTACTATGATCCTCTTCTCCAGGCAGATCTAGAATGAGATCTAGCTGAGATCTGTTCTGAGATTGCATGATCAGGCACAGAAGCAGAGTCTGGAGGTGCAGAGGAACAATCTTTTCTCAAATGTCTCCTAGTCCTCCTATGCATGTTTCCATATAGTGTTTCAACAGTATAGGAATGTAGTTCAGTCTGTAAGTGATGCTGGTACCCATCCCATCCATGTCTGCATCTGCACACTCTCCCCCTTTTGCAGGGATGGAAGAGACATGGCTCGTTTATCATAGCAGGTTTTTTGTCAATGCTGAAGGGCCTTCAACTTCTACAGAACTGTGGATGTCAGTCTGGGTGTAAAGGCTGCTGATGTAGCTGGGAGAATGCTGTGTTAAAGCCTTTATCTTGGCCACTAACATTTCAGCCCTCTGGTCAGGGAGCAGCAGAATCTCAGGGTATTTGGAATAATAGTCAACAACTGTAAGGTAGAACTGGCCATTGAGGTAAAAAATGTCAGTTGCCAACTTGAACCAGGGCAATTCTGCAATCTCATGGGAGATCAGTGGCTCCCTGCAGTTGCTAGGTTGAAATTCCTGACATGGTGCACGGTGTTCATTGCTCTATGTGGGCATTCAGATTAGGCCAATATATGATTTGATGAGCCCATGCTTTCGATCTCTGCATACCTTGATGGGGAGAGTGAAGCAGGGCCAGCATGTGAGACCATGCACCTCGGGGAATTAATATTTTAGAGTCAGTCATGAGTAAGTCATTTTCAAATCCTTTTTTATGGCCCCCCGTAGGGGATTTTTTATTTGCATTTACTAAAAACTACAATGAAATTAGGGAGGGAATCTACACACTATAGGAGAAAGAAAAGAAAACCCACTAAAACCCCAAGGGTTGGGGGTCACATACAGCTTGTAAAAATTTGCTTAACAATGGTAAAAAGCTTTCTTTGACATTTAGAGTAATCAATCACCATTATAGCTTGTGAAAAAATCCCAACAAATCTGACTATATGAAGAGTAGTCCAGGAGAATCGCTATTTAACTTAGACACAAATTACAGAGAACAATGGCATCTCATTTAACCATTATTTTCTCCTCCATCATTAAAAGCAAATTAAAAATAAGTCTCCCTCAGTAGATATAACACAATCTCATTTTCTCTTCCATTGCTGTTTTCCTCTTTCTTCTTCCTTGTGGCACCATCTTACTGTATCAGGAACTGGCCATCTCAAAACAAAATCCCTTCTCCTTTTTCCAGGACTGTTCTGCTTAAATTCTTGCCTTCAATCATAGGGGTCGTTCCAATTTGCTTTTCACTGCCCAACTTGAAGAGAGTCTTGTCACCTTATTGCCCTGCAGACTGACCTTGTGTCAGTCACAAGCTCTGGCACAGCTGTCCTTGAAAAAGAGCAATTTGTATCAGAGTTCTCTCAGCCCCACCCACCTCACAGGGTGTCTGTTGTGGGGAGGGGAAGTTTGTAAGCCACTCTGAGACTTCAAGTGAAGGGCGGGGTATAAATCCAATCTCTTCTCTTCTCTTCTCTTCTCCTTCTTAATCAGGATATACCATGGAGGATACTCCTTCGCTTTAAGCCTCGCTTATAGTCTGCATACAGGCCCTTCGAATTGCAAATGCCGATTTGACTTTCCTCTTCGATCCTGGAAGCCCCTATGATTATTAGTTAGATGCGTCTCCAAAATTAACACAGTCCTTTTAAAAGCAACAGCTGACATATAGCACAGTTCTTGCATAGTACCTCATTTATACCAACAGGGGACAAAGGCTTAAGACACAGTTTGAAAGAGTCTATGATTATTTCTGGTCACATGGTTAACCAGCAGCTCTTCCACTTCCTGAAGAAAGCTTGGGTATCGCTTGCTGCTCTTACTACGTTGTCCGTTGCCATTTTTAAGGATGTTTACTTTTACCAAGTTTGCCAAGGTCTCGTAAACTTGCTTCAATGCTTAACTACCTCCTGGAATCTCTCCAATATAGTCCATTGCCCTCCCTTTCTTCTAGCTCCGTAATGCTTATAAACAGTTCTTAGTGGAGGAAAGTCCCCTAGCCCCCCTTGCTTTTCCCTGGGGGGATTTTGCTTTGTTGTTTTGTTTCAACTTTACTCACTCTTCATATGTAGATCAAGTAGATCTCGCCAACAGATATGCTTATTTGCCGCTTGACCTCCACTCACTTAGTCCTTGCCGGAACACAGCAGAGAAACCGTTGGAGCAAAGGTGTTATGTAGTGGGTTGCCGCATGGATAAACGACCGACGACGACGTGGTGCATGGCATGCTTTATTTGGTACACAACAAGAACAAGGAACAAAACGGCTGGCAGGCCAACTATATACATACCTGGGGACACACCCCTGGTCACCATTGGTGGGTTTGAATCTCCCGCCATGGTTCCCATTGGTTCCCCAGTGGAGGGACTAGGAGCCTAGTCCCTATTGTTCTTCCAGAGCCAAGGTCTGGCTGTTCGCTGGCCCCCGGTGGTGGTCAGCATACACTACAAAAGGGATGCCTCAATTTCCCGACAGCGTGCTGGGAAAGAGGCAACCCTCAGCGCTCCATGACAGTAAGTCATTTTCAAATCTGATTTGATCCCTGAGAGGCCAATAAGATCTAAATTCCGCTTGAACTTGCTTTCGCTGATGTAGCCATCCTTGAAGATGCAGGGCTCGGAGAGCCTGTAATTTGTGGTCTGTCTATGTGTGGTCTTATAGCTGCTTTAGCAAGGAATCGCCAAATGGTTCAGTATCTGCCAAGCTGTAAATGACTTTATCCTCATAAATGAGATTAAGTATAGAAGGCAGAGGGAGTGTAGTAGCTCTGGAAAGGGTGTCTGCCATCAGCATGTCTTTGCCCTTATTGTAAGCAATCTAATGTCATTTTTTGGAGCTGTAACAGCATGCTGGAGCCTTTCTAATAGGCTTGGCAAAAATTTATTAACAAGGCGACAACTCCAACAAGCAATAGCTTCAGGTAACATGCAAAACTGGAAACTGAAACAAGAGCTCCACCCAACAGGACTAAACTAAATCACCCAGATATTAGGAGAGGAGTAGACTTTTCCATTACACACATACACACGTACAATAAATCTACCACAGTGTCCAAAGGCTGGATCTTCTCCCAGGTTTACCCAGGCCACAGCAGGTGGCTATGACCCCACCCCCAACTTTCAGGCTGCCAACTGGCTGCTCCAACAGTGAGAGGCCAACCTCACCAGGCCAGGCAGTGTATAGCTCCTGTACAGCACTGAGCTGCTCCATTAAGGAGCTGCCAGCAGCAACTGCAGCCAGCCCAGTCCAGCCTATCAGGCAAAGGGGGAACAGGTGTGGGAAGTCAGGAAAGGCTGTATAAGGGGCCAAACAGCTGTGAAGGAGGAGGAGGGTGAGGGTGCAATCAATCCTGTCCTCTCTTTGCATCTGAGGACTTTGCCTCAGTTGGAACAAGGGAGGCAAACAGGGAGGACAAAGCAGTCGTAGGCCCCCTGGATCCCCAAATGCAGCAAAAACCCTGGCACAGCCCGTAGGTACTGTTACGGGTCCTTACAGGCCACCACCTTGAGGACACCACTCTGGGTTTCTCTTACAAGGGACACTGCTAGCTTTGGGTAGTAGTGGGAACCACTTACCCACTGGCTCCATTCATCGTTATAAAACTCTCCTGGTTCACTCCAAGGCTTTTAAAACCAGCGGAAATTAGTAGCCCGGACTCCGTTGTTTAACAGAATAAAACGGCTTTACTGTGACACCTTGCATTTCCCTCCAGCACAGCCTTAATCAGATATACATTCCATATGTTCCAACAATTAAATGCCCTCCGGAATTCTTCCCAAAATGTGTCAGTTCCCTATGGCTGTTAGCCTCCAACCGCTCACACCCACCTCACTCACTCTCCGTCCCCATTTCCCCCTTCTGTCCGTTTTCTGTCCATCAACCTCCCGAACATTCCATTTCTCCACACAGCCCTATGTCTGCACATCGCCCTTCTCTAGGTGTTCCCTTTTTGGAATCCGTCACAGTACCCATGCAATGGGGAGGAGCATTTCCCTGCAGCTGCACTCCCACCCACAAGCCCCAGCATGGCAGAAATGCCAACAATTGCTGCAGCCAATCACTCCCCAATCCAGCACTGCAGAATTCCCAACCACAAGGCAGCACAGGTCAGGTAACTGAGCACACGGCACAGGGTTCTGTCTCCAAAATGTCTGCCTTGCACATTTAGAGTACACAGTGCTGCACTTTGGTGCTGAGAAATGCCCAGAGAGGACACTTAACAGCAGAGGAAAGCAAATGCACTTGCTACATGATTACCACATCTAATTTCAAAACCAGTGTAGGTGCTCCATCCCTGGATGTGCAAAGGTGAGCATCAGTATTGAGGGGCTGTGAAAGAGGGTGGCAGCCAAAATTATGGTGTCTGGGGTGGGCCCTCAACTGGGTCATCCCATTCCTGCCATTTGCAATTTAGAGCAATATAGCTCCCTCCCCCACCACAATGTCCAGGCATGCTGGGTTGCCTTATGCCCACAGTCACTAACCAGATAACTCATAACTGTTGATGCATTAGAGATGTGCAGTCTGCTTGGAAGAACAGATGTAGGTATCAGGACATGAAGACATAAGAAGAACCACATATTCAACCCTACATTGGTTAACAATATTTTATAGAATTATACTTACAATTAATAGCAGCAATTTAAACATAAGAACTTTTCCTGACGCAGCACCCTTCCCAGAAGGCTGTTGGAACAACAGACACCCATTGCAACTATTTGAAACAAACCCATGAATAATTGATAACATACTCAACTTAAGAAGCAAGAAAATTCATTGGTAATAAAGAGACCATCTGGCAGTAGTGCATTTAGTTCATATATCCAGAAACATTCCTGCCAGAGAAGATCCGTTCAGATAGCATTAACATTAGTTCTATCTGAAACATAAAGAACTGAAAACTGAAAGTCATCCACAGCATGACCGTGTTCTTGAAAATGTCTCACTAAAGGGGCATCTGGCACCTTTAATTTGAGACGAGAATGGTGCTCTAAAATACATACTTTCAGAAGGTGATTTGTGCTTCCTACAGAGACCTGGGGACATTTTCATAAAGTTTGAGGATATGTGGCCTTGTTTAACATTTTTGATACATTTTTTAATACTGCAAAATGTGATGCTTGTATCCTGATTTTTTTCCTGCTTTGAAAAAAAAGTTGCAACACGGCTTTATGCTGTCTTCTGTGTCAGCATAATTATTCAAATTCGGATACACTGATGAGGTGTGAAAAGCAGCTTCTCCTCCTTAAGAAAACTCTTCCCATTTGATGAACTTTCTGCATACAAGGACTTAGTTCCTATTGATGGATTTTTCAAAGACTCTGGGTTTTTATACAAGAAGAAACATAATTTGTAGTTTTCTATTACATTTATTTATAATTTCAACATGTTACATTTATTGCACTGTTCATTAAAATATATAAAAATACAAAATGAACTTGTAAGAATTATTGATTAGTAAGGTTATCATGGTTTAATCCCACTGTACACAGTGGAGTACAAGGCAGACAAGCACATACAGTAATAATTCTAATGAGCCCTTCACTGACAAACTTTCTTAAACTTTATTATTATCAAACAACATCCATGCCTGGCAGATGTATTTTGGATGCTTTTCTGTCTCTATCAGAAGATTTCAATACCTAAATTATAAGTATCTGTGTTTGATTTAGGATGAGGAGAATGAAGCACATATTGATAGTATCTCCATGTTACACCCAAGTCTCTTGATTTTTCAATGGACATTAAAAACAATAGAAGACTGGTGTTGAGCTCAATGAAAACTTTCCTGTTTTACTTGAACTTTCAGACATTTGCAGCCATATTTATCCTCATAGAAATTGTGGGAGTAATTAGAAATTAATCGTCTTCTGGCTTCTCTGCTGTATCACCAAGAAAATAAGATGCACTGTATATGTTATGAATTTGGCAGTAGAAAAGATTATGAGTCCAGTAGCACCTTAAAGACTAACAAAATTTATGGTAGGATATGAGCTCTTGTGAGTCACTGCTCGCCTATTCTTATCTGAAGAAGTGAGCAGTGACTCACGCAAGCTCATACCATACCACAACTTTTATTAGTCTTTAAGGTGCTACTGGGCTCTTACTCTTTTTTACTTCTAAAGACAGACTAACACGGCTACCCACCTTGATGAATATGGCAATTTCTGATTGGATTGCACTTGCCATCCACCCATTCCTTTATATACATCCCTTCATAACCTTCCCTGAGAATTTGTAAATGTTCCACATACTTATCAATGTAAAGGGAACCGAACAGTTTTCTAGCTTTCCCCCCCCTGTTGGCAGCTATTAGTGCTGAAAGTTGCTGGGCTGTCTTTTCTCCAGTCTGGTATCAATCTTGTTGATCAAAGTATTTCACAGTCATCATATATGTCATTCTTTGGGCCTTGTCTCCTTGTCTACTATACTGCCAGTGATAGGAGATATTTTCTGCAATACTATATACTTTCCACACCCCAGTACTGGTTATTTGACTCATTATGCCACAGGATTAGCCAAATACATCATAATCTGTATATTACTGACTCCCATCACAGTCTTTTCCTTTCCTTTTATCCAATAAAAGCTCTATGACACCTTGGTCTCTAACAGTGAATAGTTGTTGTTAATCACTTATCTTCCAATAGACAAAAAGGAGTAAAAATGTTTGCAACTGCTAGAGTTCCTTTTGGATCCCTGTTAGCAAGCAAAAGGGTAACTAGGTCATCGGAATATACATCAGAATGAGCTTGCATGGTGATATATAATGTTTCCTGAGATTAGCTTATGAAGGACACTCCAAAAGGATGTGTGCTATCGTGTCAATCGTACCTAAGGGATGGGGCAGTTTTGTTCTGAATAAGGAAATGCATGAACCTACCCCTTGTAACTGCCAAGGATTGAGCATCTAGTCTGGCCAGCATGAAGGCCCTTAACAGGCTTTGGGAAGACAACAGATGGGTGTGGGAGGGAAGAGATTCTGGGGGTGGATGCCAACATTTTTGGATGAACAGGTGGCATGCTCTAAAGGCAGAGCTTTGATGATTGATTGGTTTTACGCAATCTCTCACTAAAGCGAATGCTGCATGAAAGCCCAACGCACAAATACTGTCCAGGTTAACATCAAGAGCCAGCAGTTTCTCAAAAACAGTCTTAAACCACACTGACCTATAAGAGTCTTCTGTCAGGAGTGCCGGGTAGCCCTTGCTGCTCAAGTATGACTTGATGAACAGTCAAAATGCTTGTAACCAGGTCCTTGTCTCAAGGGAAGGTTGGCCCAATTCTGAATGGAGAGCCACACGGGCCACACAGTGAGGGATATTTTAATCGTAATTTATGTTTTTAATGTGATTATTTGTTGTAAGCCGCCCTGAGCCGGCTTCAGCTGGGAGGGCGGGGTAAAAGTTCGAATAAATAAATAAATAAATAATTTTCATTTACCAAGATAATCCTTATGGCTACTTGTAAAGAACAACAGGAATGACTTTTAGCTTAAAGACTTGAACAGCACCAAGAACACACTTCCCACCTTTTCTGCTTATGATGTGGCCCCCATTTTAGATTTGATGTGAAAAGAATACCCAAATATGAAAACTCCTTCATTTGCTGAATTTTTTCCCCAATCAGAGTCCATCTGAATGCTGGAGGATTTCTTTTTTTGTATGTTTGCGGGGAGAAAGCAACTACTTTAGTTTTCTGATTGTTTATTTTCAGGCCTTAGCTGTAAGGTCCTTATGATGTTGCTGCATGAGCCATAGCAACCTGTTATCAATTCTGTTCTGTTGCAACTTTTCCCAGAGTTTTGTTCTAGGGATGGTATCAAATGCCCCTTTCAGATGAATAAATCCTTCACAAAGGGTGCCATTTGGGAAATTGGTGTATTTTTCTATCAAATGATATAGAACTAGACAATGGTCCAAGGTTGAACTACCCCTCCAGAACTGTATCTGCTCCTGGCCGAGAATATCAGCCTGTTCAAGCCAATCAGTTAAGGCTTATAGCAAATAAGAAGAGTATAGCTTACCCATGCTAGGTAAAAACTTATTTGACGATAGCAGCTTGGGTCCAAGTGCTGACCCTTCTTGAAGATTGGAAGTATTATTGTGTGCATTTTGGGCAATGGATCAAGCCTTCAGCTTGAGAAAGTGTCACCTTAGGACAGTCAGGAAGAGGGCCATCGGGTTCAAGTATCTCAGAATTAAAACGTTCGCTGAGAGTAGCAACAATTAACTGTTTATTGAATAATCACCAGCATCGGAGAACACAGTCTGAAACCAACTCTTAACTACCTGAAACTAACTAGACTCACCCATTTATTATATGTGACTACAAACTAGATAAATCATATCATACCAAGAAACAGAATAAGAGAGGAAAGCATACAACTACCAAGCTAACTAACATTTTCAGTTCTTGATTCCAATATGTGGGTTACGTTTCTTTCCCAGACCATTTAGGTTGTTAAAGGTTAGAACCAGAAACGTTTTTCTTAGGTCCCCCGGAGGGGATTTTTTATTGCATTTTTATTAAGAATACAAGCTACAACAGAAATAAGGAAAGGGACTACATTAAGGGATAAAGAAAAGATACCCACTACTACCCAAAAACCCTAGAGAGGAGATCATCAATTAGCTTAAACACATGTCATCTCTTAATCACACTAGTCCCATTATGAACTGAGTCAAGTATAATATTGTCTTTTTCCAATAATAAATTTAACTGTTAACAAGGAAGACCCCTAAGCATCTAGTTTCCATATTTTCAAAGGCACAATTCAGAGTCCTTCAGCCTTCATTTTCCCTTGCCCAGTCTCTTCCACAATTTATAAGGACTTATAGGGGCTGCTGCCCCTTTTTCTGATAGAGAGTCCTCTCCGGAAGACCCCGAGTCCAGCTCGTCACTGGACTTGCTGTCCATACCTTCTTTTTCTTCCTCCTCTGAGTCTCCCATCTGGACTCTCAAAAATTACCGTGCTTTCTGAACAGAGTCAATCTTTTCCTTTTTATCCTTAATTTTGAAGGTTACGTATTCTGGAGTTAGCTATCTGTATCCAATTGCATTTGTCTGGAGAAAAAGAATTAAATCTTTGTATTTCTTTCTCCTTAGTCTTATTTCAAAAGGAATGTC
>NW_015166517.1:11340-20743 GCF_001447785.1 Gekko japonicus
CACAATTTATAAGGACTTATAGGGGCTGCTGCCCCTTTTTCTGATAGAGAGTCCTCTCCGGAAGACCCCGAGTCCAGCTCGTCACTGGACTTGCTGTCCATACCTTCTTTTTCTTCCTCCTCTGAGTCTCCCATCTGGACTCTCAAAAATTACCGTGCTTTCTGAACAGAGTCAATCTTTTCCTTTTTATCCTTAATTTTGAAGGTTACGTATTCTGGAGTTAGCTATCTGTATCCAATTGCATTTGTCTGGAGAAAAAGAATTAAATCTTTGTATTTCTTTCTCCTTAGTCTTATTTCAAAAGGAATGTCTTTTAAAATTCTGATAGTATTATCTCCAACTTTCATGGGTGCTCCAGATGCCGCTTTCAGGATTGCATCCCTCACATGCCTCTTCAAGAATCTCATCACTATTTCCCCAGGCAGATTATTTTTCTTTATGTATCCAGAATATGACCTATAGGCCACATCCATATCGCTCAGCAAGGATTCCGGCTTCATACCTGTCACTGGGACCAGTATTTCACTCATCATTTCCTTCAGATTCTCTTAGTCTCTGGAATGCCCTGGAAGTGAAGAATCAAATTAGCCTTTTCCATTTGTAATTGTAACAGCTGATCTTCTGTGGAGATTTGCTTCTTTTCCAGTTTTTGTACTTTCTTCTTCACCCTTTGGGCAGTGGTGTCCACTTCCTTCACCTTCTCAGCTGTGTTAGAACCAGAAACTTGAAGTGGATCTGGTGCACAACTGGGAGCCAGTGCAGCTGGAGAAGCACAGGTATCTAAGGAGGTATCTAAAAGCATGCCTAGACTCTTGACTACTGGTGCCAGTGTTAATGGCACACCATCAAGAGCTGGGAGTTGACATCCCAGCTTTGGATCGCTACCACCCAGCAATAAGAGCTCCATCTTTGATAGGTTCAGTTTCAGTCAGCTCTGTCAGAGCCATTCAACCATGGCCTCTAATCCCTCAGCCAAGTTTGGTGGGATGGCGGCTGGCCGGCCACCCAACCTATCCTGAAACTCCACACCAACTGGGTGAGAGGTGGCCACCCAACCTAGCCTGAAACTCCACACCAACTGGGTGAGAGGGCGCATATGTTAAACAACATAGGAGAAAGGATTGCCCCTTGAGGGACCCTGCACACCAATGGGAGTCAGGGTGATACCCTCTCTCCAAACACCACCCTCTGTTCCTGAGGAATGAGGTGAACCACTCCAAGGCTACCCCACGGACTCCTACATCGACGAGGTGGTGGGCGAACAGGTCATAGTTGACCATGTCGAATGCTGCTGTTAGGTTGAGTAATAACAGCACCACTGACCCACTTCAATCCAGCTGTCTATGGAGATCATCTGTGAAGGTGACCAGAGCTGTCACCATCTCATAGCCAGGTCAGAAACCGGATTGGAATAGATCTAACGCTGACGTGAGTTCCAGGAAATCCTGGAGTTGCTCTCCTCTCTCAATTACCTTACCCAGGAACCTTGAGAGAGGCAGTCACATCCACATCTATCCCCATTCCAAAGATCAAATCTAGTGTGTGCCCTACTCGGTGTGTAGGGTGTGAGTTCCAGGAAATCCTGGAGTTGCTCAGCCTTTCCTCTCTCAATTACCTTACCCAGGAACCTTGAGAGAGGCAGTCACATCCACATCTATCCCCATTCCAAAGATCAAATCCAGTGTGTGCCCTACTCGGTGTGTAGGGCCCAATACAATCAGGGAGAACCCCAGTGTTGCCATGGAAGGCACCAAGTCCAGAGCCTGTCTAGAGGGGGTCTCATCAGCATGGACATTGAAGTCACCAAGAACCAACAGTCTTGGAAATTCCAAAGCCCAGCCAGCCACCACCTCTAGCACTGATCTAATAGATCTAATAAACCATAAGAAGAAGGAGAACTTATGTAGGAACTGGGGATATTTAATTTTGGCTGTAAATACAAATAGCAACCCACTATTTGGGGCTATTATTAATATGGGTGCTAAAATGTATGACAGCATTCCCTTCTGTATTCATCCAGAAGTCTGGGCGTCATATTCTAGACTACATTCTATAGATCGGAAATTTCCACCGTTTATGTCCAGGCAACACAAGAAGTGGTTACACAAAGGTTGTTTGCTGTGGGGCAACAGGGTAGTGGTCCTAGCAGCATTGAGTACCAGGGTGCTGGAAGCACTTCACATTGGGCACGGCAGCACAGTGGGAATGAAGGTATTGGCGTGGAGTTAGTTTTGGTAGCCCAGCATGGAAGAATGGTACTAGAGATGTGAAGTATGCCAGATGTTGAGACTGCCATTGCCCCATGCTCCGGTACAGTCATGGGAGAGAACAAAGTCGCCGTGATCAAGACTGCACATCAACTTAGCCAGCCCATTCCAGGGTCAGACCCTCCTGATTGTCGTAGACTCGTACTCCAAGTGGTTGGAGGTTATCCTGGTTGGTTCCATAACCTCCTGCACAGTCATAAGGGCACTGAAAAAGTTGTTCACAACACATGGACTACCAAATACCATCATGTCAGATAATGGGGCCCAGTTCACATTTGCAGAGTCCCGGTAATTCCTAGTGAATCAGGTTGATCCATTGTATTATGTCTGCCTCTTTTAATCCATGGACCAATGGCCAAGCCAAACTGATGATGAGAACAACTAAAGATGCCCTCATTCAGATTATTGATGGTGAGTGGAACCAATGGTTGGTGAATTTCTAATGCAACACATCACCCCATGTATAACAAAGGGAAGGAACCCCACCAAGCTATTGATGAACTGGAGGTTGACAACACTGCTGGACCAACTACACCCTGACATGATAGAGGAGCAGCCTATAATGAGAGGGAAAGCAGGGGGTACACCTCACTCATTCTCGCCATCAGACCCAGTGTTTGCCCAGAACTATGGGGAAGGTCCAGCTTGGATCCCTGCTGAGGTCATGCAGGCAACAGGACCAGTATCATACAGGGTAGAGACACCAGACTGCCATGAGTTATACTGGCATGTGGACCAAATGAGGAGGTGATTGCCAGGGCCAACTTCTCCCGATGCTAGGGCTGACAGTGAGCATCATTGCTCGGGGGGCGCAGTAGAATCAGGAGAGTTAGACATGTCTGTGGGGCTACAGCAAGAGCTAATGGGGACCAGACCTGACCCAGGGGTTGAACCTGAAAGGGTAGAACCATGACAGCACAAACAAGGGGTGTTGGAAACCCAAGCTCAGGGTTCAAGGCTTTCTTCTGGCTTGTAACAACTCTTAGCATGAACCATATCTATCGGACATATTAAAATACCTCCATGTAACTCAATTCAGGTGTACAACCTCTGTAATACATCCAGCCCTTAAAGGTACAGTACAACTAATGCATAACCACTTAAATAAAGAAGGATAAATCATTATGTGGATGAAGTTCCAATGGGGACAAAGACTGTAGTCTAAAAATCCACTGTTCCTCAAGTTGTAGCAACCTTTTATTAACAACAATAGTGGAAAATCTTCTGCTATGCAATTTGCAAATAACAAAAAATCTTAAAGAGTCAGCATCATGTAGGTGTGAGACAAAATGTTCAGTCAGGGGAGGCTACATAATTTTATTCCTGATGCATGAGCGATGTTCCAGGATCCTAGCCTTAATGGGTCTAATCTAATCATACTTCCAACATCTTTGGACATGGGCAGAGGATATAATTATAGATTAGAGGATATGTATAATATGTCTAATCATACTTCCAACATCATTGGACATGGGCAGAGGACCCCATAAACATAATTATAGATTAGAGGATATGTATAATAGTTAATAGTTTAATAGGGAGTTGTATTTAGTTGAAGAGAGTTTGATGCATTAATGTTTAGTTTTCTCTCTTGAATTGCCAAGATTTGTCCTCTAAGTTTTTAAATTAATTAACTAATCAATGATTACCTATCCTACCCTTGAATCGATCAACTGGAAAACTGAGGATTTGAACCGGACTATCCTATTGACGAATGAATAATTGGTAATCACCTAGCAAATTAGGAAATAGAAATAGAAGTTTATATTATACTAGCCTTTATTTGCTGTTACTGACCAGGGATTGGATTCTACATTAATTTGTTAGGGAGTTATTGGCGGTTAGGATAGATTAGATAGGAATGCATTGTAGGATAGACTAGAGTATTAGGAATAATTGAGAAACAATACTGGAGAACTGCGTATTATTCCATCCTCCTCTACATATTGGTCTGTGAATAACAACTGTGGTCTGTGAGGACCATTTAGGGGATGGCTGGGCAGATGATACCAGTGCTCCTGGGGAGGGGAAAGTACAGCGGTGGGACTGGGCAGAAAACTGAGGGAAGGGGGTGGAGAAATAACCTAGCTCGACCTCCTTCCAGCCTACATCCCATCCCAAAGCTAGTCAGCAGTGGGGCTAGGATGGCTGACCCCTTTCCGACATTGGTGTTGTGTAACACCAGGTCTATACATAATAAGACCACAATCCTTTGGGATTTTCTGTTGGAACAGAATGTAGACCTGGTGTGCATGACCGAGACCTGGGTGAGAGAGGGAGAGCCAGTGTCTCTCCCAAACAGCTCCACCTGGATTCTCAGTCTTCCACCAATCACGGACTAAGGGGCGGGGGGGGGAGTGGCTCTATTCATCTGGGAGGCTTAATCCTTCAGGGTGCTCCCACCTCCGGGGATCACGGGCACCAAGTGTGTAGGCCTGGTGTGGGAAGCTGAGGAGAGTGTGGGGATTTGGCTGGTGTACCGACTGCCCAATGCACTGGCCTATAGTCTGTCATCCCTGCTAGAGGCCGTATCAGGCTGGGCTAACAGCCTAGGGTGATTTCAATGTCCATGCTGATGATGTGACCTTTACGCAGGCAGCGGACCTAGTGTCGTCCATGGCAGCCCTGGGACTCTCCCAACTGGTAATAGTCCCCACTCACCAGGCTGGACACATGCTCGATTTGGTCTTCGCAGTGGGAGTTACAGTGGACCGGATCACTGCTTCAGCAGTGCCATGGTTGGACCACTTTGCCTTGAAGGCCTGGCTGAATATTTCTCTCCAACCCTGTTTGGGTGGTGAGCTAATTTGGGCTCACCCGCGGAGCGAAATGGACCTAGTGCGGCTTAAGGTGGCTCTGCAGGATCCTAAGCCCCCTGGCAACTTGTTAGATGAGCTTATAGAGGACTGGCATGGCCGATTCACAACAGCCATTGACGAGATTGCTCCCCAGCGCCCTCTGCATCCCTGGGCCAGGCCTGCTCCATGGTTTACCAAGGAGCTGGAGCTGATGAAACGGGGGCTGAGACGGCTAGAAAAGCAGTGGTAATGAGTTCACGACAAAGCTACAAGAGCATCCTATAGAACATTTATGAGATCCTATGAGATGGCAGTCAAGGCTTCAAAAAGACAGTACTATGTGGCCATGATTGCGTCCACAAGCTCATGCTCAGCCCAATTGTTTAGAACAATTTGGTCTATCACGGCTCTGCCACTGCACAAACTAAACCATAGGGAATTGGACATTGGCTGGGAGGCTTTTGCGAGCTACTTTGCAGATAAAGTCTTGTCGCTCCACCGTGACCTCCCAGCCACAGTTGATACAGTGAATGAACCCGAGGCTCCTAGCACGTCTTCTGGTCATATTCTGGTATATTTCAACCTGTTCAGCCTAGAAGAAGTTGACAGATTGCTCTTAACTGTACGCCCTACTACGTGCTGCCTGGATTTATGCCTGTCGTGACTAGTCAAAGCAGCCTGAGAAGGGCTGCGGGAGGCCATGCGGGAGATTGTCAACAAGTCCCTCTTGGAAGGACAGTTCCCAGAGGCATTTAAGGAGGCAGTGGTGCACCCCCTTGTTAGCCAAATTGCTTAATGTATTAATAAGTATGGGGAATTATGATATTTAAGAACAATTGGCATCTAAGGGGACACAAGTGTATGTATACAGAAGTCCCACCTTTTCCAGTAAAACCAAGAATAAACACAGAAACCGAGTCTTTTTGAGAAATGAATTCTTTACTGAGAGTTCTTCACAAACATACAATAAATTCAAACACACAATTACACAGGCCTAAGAAATATAGTTAGAAAGGGATAGCGACATTTGCTCGAGCAGATAAAAATGTTGATTGGGTGATACTTGCCTGTCCTGATGAAGTGATCCACAGGAAAAATGAGGAGACTATATGGAAATAATGGTCGTATTCTGAACCAGCAGAACATGCGACTCTGGGCAGCGAGAAACTGGTTTTGCAGGAGGGTGGGGCAGGGTTGGGCGATGTTGAATCTAATCACTTTACCAGTGGGCATCCTTGGAGAACAATAGCTGAGTCCAGGGTCATTATTTCTTAATGGCTCTGGCTGATGACTTGATGAATTTAGCTGGGCTGGCTGATGAGTTGAGTGATGAGTCAGCCAGCTAGTCCCTTAATCCACTCATGGCTGCAAAGCTTTTGTTATGCCTAAGAGTCTCTGGTGAAGGTGAAGAGGGGTGGGATGGGGGTTGCCTGCATGTTGAAGGAGAGGATTTGCTCTCTTCAGGATTTTAAGTCCCTTTTGCAGAATATGGCGTTCCTCTACAACAAATTATTGCTGGCTTCTGTGTGCAATTCATGTGGCTAGGGAGCTTGGCTCTCTTCCTGCGGCACTGCGGGTAAGAGATGGCAAGGTAACTCCAGGAACCATTGGCACCTCATCTCAGGAGAAGGCTTTTCCTCTGCTGGTGTGTGTCTGCAGCTGGCATCACTTTTGGGTCACCACACAGTTCAGTCCCTTTTTGCACACTGATTGCACAGTCCAGTTTTTATCACTTATGAACTATATAAGTCCATAAGAGTGCCATATGTGTCTTGCAGAGCAACTCCCTCCTGAAAAACCATCTTTGGACCTGGCCAAATTGGCCAACTATCAGCTGGTTTCCAACTTGCCCTATTGGAGCAAGATAATAGAGAGGGCTTCAGTTACAGAGTTTTCTGGATGGCATTTCTATTTTAGATCCCTTCCAGTCCGGCTTTCGCCCTGGTCACGGGATGGAGACGGCACTGGTCACCCTCACAGATGACCTCCAAAGGCATCTGGATCGGGGCGGATCGGCAGTGCTGTTGCTGTTAGATCTGTTGGCCGTGTTTGACACAGTTGACCATCAGCTACTGGTTCACCACCTCGCCAGCCCTAGAATTCAGGGAAACAGTGGCTTGTTTCCTCTCTCCAGGGTTGGGGACACAGAGTGGTGCTGGGGAATCAGCTGTCCCAAAGGCACCCACTGGAATGTGGAGTGCCACAAGGGGCGGTGTTGTCCCTGATGCTTTTTAACATCTATATGCACCCTCTTGCCCAGATTGGCCGGAGGTATGGACTGGGTTGTCATCAGTATGCGGACGACACTCAGCTTTATCTGCTGTTGGGTGACCGATCTGACTCCAAACTGGAAGTTCTAGATCGGGCATTACAAGTTGTGGCTGGTTGGCTTATCACGGGTGTGGGTGTATGCTGGGGGTGTGTGCTGCCTTGGGATATAAGCTGGCCTTCGAGCCGGGTTTTTTTTTGTCTTGTTCCGAACCGCAAATAAAAGTATGAGAGCTAAAATAATTCATCGGTCTCAGTACTTTTCATCTGTTTTGAGTGCTTTTATCATTGGCCATTTTCACTGGGAATGTTTTAAATGATATGGCTTTTATTGATTTATTTGCATTTATTCTTATTTATGTATTTTATTGTTGTACAGTTTTAACCAACACCTTGAGCACGTCTGGAGAGACAGCATACAATTTTAATAAATAAATAAATAAAATCTCAATGTCCTATTTTTTCCCCCACTTCCCCAAGTGCTTTTCACACCCCTGCCCCAATGTTAAAGGCTTTCACACAGGCCGCTGTTACAAGAGGGAATTGTGGAGCTGCAGTAAGCTGTGGAAGTGTGATTTCTCTTTTGTAGATCATCCATCATCAGTCAGTCGTGGTACCTTAAGGCTGTTTAAAATAAATATATATGTGCTATGTAATTATACAAGTACAACAGTGCAGTACAAGATATTCTCCTCGTCCAGTTTTAAATCTCCTTGGAACACTCCACAGTTTAGACAGAGGACCCCAATTAAGCTTTTAACCTGAGCTGCAGTTTGAATGCTCATCTGGCACAGTAACCACTACTCAGCAGGGCTTCAAGATCTCTCCGCCATCAAGATTTTGTCTGTCTCTGGAGAGCCATTGCCAGCAAGACTTGACAATATTTTCAAAGTGCTGCCCCAAATCTCCTGCCTGTGGACACAGTCGCTACATATGAAGCACCCTTCAGTATTCAAGGGAGTTTCCACCATCCCACATCCTAGACAGAAGCTGTACTGAAATGATATCACAGTGAAGCTCACCACACAATTTCTGTGAGGTAATGAGATTCTCCATTCCATGGGTCACATAGGGCTCACCTAAGCATAGTGAAAGGGGTGAGAGGAAGCAAATAGACGAAGACAGACCAAACAGACGAAGACAGACAGAATCATAGTGTGGTCAGACGCTCACCTCTGACATGGTAAGGCACGTTTTCATCTTTCACTCTCCTCCCCATATATTAAGGTTTTTTAAGTCTGAAAATGGGATCTCAACAATACGTCATTGGTTACCAATTCATTCTTGGGTTTAATTCAGTGTACTGACTATCTCTTACAAAGTCCTTTGTGGCTTAGGGCCACCGTTTCCAATATATGCCACTGTAATAGGTACACTCCTCCGAGCAAAGTGCTTCAAGGGGTTTTCAACGGCAGGTGATGAAGCAAGAGGTGGTTTGCCACTGCCTTCCTCTGCAAAGTCTTCCTTGGTGGTCTCCCATTCAAGTAGCTCAGCTTCCAGGGTCTGATGAGATCGGGCTACATGACACCATTCTACATCCACCTTCTGTTAGTGCCACCCTGCTAAAGGGTAAGATCAAGAGTTGCTGGAGTATTCCCCGTTGTGGCGGCTTCCACCTGGCGAAAGGGCCTGTCCAAAGAATACGCTAGGGTTGCCTGGCCTGTTCTGGCAAACGGCAGGAGACTGGGAGGGCACCTACCAGCAATGGAGAGCCCAGAAATCTAGGAATTGCTGGAAACTCTATGGTAAAACTTATGGTAAAATTCCTAGAGAGGAAACGAGTGCAGTCTTCTGTTATCTGTATTTAAGGCAGCGGCCTATTTTTGAATATATTACTCTGTGACTAACTTTGATATCAAGCCAGGGTTGCCAGGCTCCAGGTGGTGGCTGGAGTTCTTGCAGAACTACAACTGATCCCCAAATTACAGAGATCAGTTCCCCTGGAGAAAGTGATAGCTTCAGAAGGTGGACTCTATGGCATCACATCCATGTTGAGATCCTACCCTTCCCAAACCCTGCCTTCCCCAGGACCCACCCCCAAATCTCTATAATGAAGATTGTGGGTGGTAA
>NW_015166517.1:21673-102019 GCF_001447785.1 Gekko japonicus
GGAAGTGTGTCATAAGGCCACACCCCCTGACATCACTGGAAGTGTGTCATAAGGCCACACCCCCTGCCATCACTGGAAGTGTGTCATAAGGCCACACCCACCACTCAGTTAGTCTTAGTCTTAAAGGTTAGTCTTAAAGGTGCTATTTGTTAGTCTTAAAGGTGCTATTTGAACTCTTGGACTATTTTGCAGCAACAGACTAACACAGCTACCTCGGGGAAGCTCCTGGATGGGGCTGGGAGTCCTTGCGGAGGCCACGTGGAGTGGCCTCGGCCAGGCAGAGGGGGAGGACGCCAACTTACCCTCCTGCTTCTTCCTCCTTCTGCAACAGAATGAGGCTGGAAGAAGGGGGCGGCTGAAAGAAGGGGCGGGCCTTCGTCGTGTGCCCCACCCCCTGCACCTCACCTGGGGGAACTGCGATCCCCCGCGACCCCTCCCGAAATGACCTCTGTCTATTCGGGACTTCCACAGCCCAATTGGCTCAGCTCTTGAGGCCCTTAAGGGGTCCAGATCCTCTCCCATTGGTTTCATGGAGATGTTAGACAAGCACTGAAAACTCTTCTTACTCTTTTTAGTAGATATTGATGTACCTTACACTATAACTAATTGTGTTTGACTTCGGTAGGATGAGAAGAATTAAAACAACTTGTTGATAGTACCATCATGCTGCAGAAAAGCCTCTTGTTTTTACACACTGACGATGATGGTAAGCACTACAGCAAAGAATCAGAGTTGAGCTCAATCAAAACTTTATCTTTGTCTGACTTTTCAACACCTTTCGCCATATGCCTCCTAATCAGCATTCTGGGATTAATTGGGAATGGAATTACCTTCTTGCTTCTCTCCTGCAAAATCCCGAAGACAACGTTCACCATATATGCTGCAAATATGGCAGCTGGAGATTTTCTTGCACTGCTGCAAGCATTTATTCGTTTTCTGGAATACTTCATACCTCCTTTTATTAATACTCAAGGTGGACAACTACTATTAATAATGTTTTACTTTGGACATGACACCAAGTCCTACTTCTTAGCAGCTATGAGTACTGAAAGGTGTCTGACTGTTTTTTCCTCAGTCTGGTATCAATCTCACCGACCAAAGTGTTCCACTGCACTTATATGTGCCTTTCTTTGGACCCTGTCTGTTATAGTTTCAGTGTTAGACCAATTTTTGTGCACCCAAAAATACATTGCACTCTTGAGTATTAGCAGGTTCCCTTGTAAAGTTACAACAGCATTCACATACATCATCCTCTTTATAATACTTGATCTCAGCATGGTCTTCTCTACTTTGGCCCTTTTTATCAGAATGAAAAGAAAACCACAGCAAGACTTGCCAGCAAGGCTTGACATCAGCATTTTGGTTGCAGTTGTTCTACATGTTATATTTTCTCCATCTGTAGAAATTATTGGTTTGATGTTTTTTTCCATTGAATTCAAATATTATGATGTGTTTTTTTCTGTTTCTTTGATATTCTATTGCATGAGTTCCTCTGTCAGTCCTTTTGTATATCTCTTTGTTGGCTGCTGGAAGAGGGAGAAGGGCCAGGAGCCTTTCTATATGTTTCTTGAGAGAGCTTTGAAGGATGAAAGAAAGGGCAGGATGAGAACACAACCAGACCAAGAGCAAGCCTGAGAGGACCCAGAGCTCTGGAAGCCAACTGGAAAAGAATCTGACAGAGTAGTGATTACAAATCATGGTGCTAGAATAAATTGATATTACAGATGGCTGATTTTACTGTTTCATTCCTGCGTTGCCCTGAGGAAAAGAATAAACATGTTAGAAAGAAGGGCAGAAAGGACGCTGGTGGGCAAGCGAGGGGGTTGAGGGGACATGAACTTTGTAATAACATTTGCAGTGGGAACAACAGTGACTGGGACCTTGTAGACAGATTTTGACATGTCAATGTGCTATATCAGCAAATTATCTACCACAGCAAAGAAAGCCCTGGAAAAAGAGGCAGGCAGTAGAGATGGGCTGACAGATGGACAATGTTAAGGGGGGGGGAATGGGGAGGGATGAAAGGTAAGAGAAAAGTGAGAGCCACTAGGAAAAAGAAAAGTCTGGATGGGACTCACAGGGTTTGTGTGAGGAAGGAGGAAGGGAGAAGGTTGTGTACCGTCCTGCGGTCTTTGGAGTGGGCGGGCGGGGAAGGTGGGCTAAAAATGTACTAAATAAATAATATGAATTTCTATACTGAAGAGACACAAAGTATTCATGCAGCTTCTCTGCCATTCCCCCACCTTCCTTCAGCAATCCTCTTTTGTCATCCAGCAGCCAACCTACCCCCCGGGCTCATTTCCTGCTCCTGATACATTGAAAGAAAGGGTTACTATTTGTGCTTATGTTTTTAGCAATCTGTTCCTCAAATTCTCTTTCTGCTTACGATATTACTTACATTTTTCTGCCAGAACCTGTACTCCTTCCTGTTCGCCTCATTCTCAAAGACTTAACTCCCCCACCCCCTTTGTGTCTCCCTTGACTTGGGTCAGTGCAATCCGTGGGGGGGGGGGCACTGAAAGTGCTCAGAGAACAGACTAGGTGTTATGTGGGCATAACCTGGAGCAATGCTGATATACCCTGGAGTTGCACTGCCACAGCCCATGCTGGGTTGCCTTAGGACAACAGCCACTTACCAGATGACTCATAACTGTTGATGCATTAGAGATTTCCAGTCTGCTTGGGAGAACAGATGTAGGTAGCTGGAACTGAAGACCTAAGAAGAGCCATGCTGGATCCAAACAAGTCCAGCATTCTGTTCACTCAGTGGGGCCAACCAGCTGCCTCTAGGAAGCCCACAAGCAGGATGGCTGCGGCAGCATCCTCCCCCCTGTGCTCCCCAGCCACTGACAGGAAGAGGCAGACTGTGTCTGGGCATGGAGGGAGGAGAGCTCCGTCTTGCCTGGTAGCCACTGATAGCCCCATCCGCCATGATTTTGTCCACTCTCCTTTTAAAGCCTTTCAGGTTGGTGGCCAGCACCACATCCTGTGTCAGTGGGTTCTGCAGTTCAAATATGTGCTGTGCAAAGCACTTCCGTTATCCTGTTCTGAATCTCCCACCCTTCAGCTTCGGCGGATGACCCTGGATTCTAATGCTATGTGAGGCGGGGGGGGGGAAGACTTCCCCTGTCTGTTCTCTCCACATCGTGCACAATTTTATAGACCTCTGTCATGTTTCCCCTCGTTTGCCTTTTTTCTAAGCTAAACACCCCTAAACATTTTAACCATTCCTCACAGGGCAGCTGCTCAAGTCCCCTGATAATTTTTGTTGCTCTTTTCTGAAGCTTTTCAAACTTTTTTTCAGGTGTGGCGACCAGAACTGTTTGCAGTATTCCAAGTATGGTACATCCAAGTATGACAATACCAGATCAGCGTGAAGTCTGTTATCTGTATTTAAGATAACGTGCATTTTAGTGTGCCTATAGTTGATATCGACCACCTCTCTGAAGAAAGGCAATAAAGCTGAATCAATTTCAACTGGGGCTGTTTTCTGCTCATCTTTTATAGTTGCATTAGCCAAAGTTCTATATACAGCAGCAGTCGGAATCCACAGTGATAAAAACAGATTCTGTATCCTTTGAATGGGCGTATGTTGAGGGCATGATGTGGTGGATGGTGTGCACTAGGCTTTGCAGTAGAAACACTGAAAGTCCACAGCAGAGTTTGCTGGCTCCAACCATCCCCAGGTCTGCTGATTGAATCATGCCAGCCTGCCAACATTGGAGTACAAGGCAGAGAAACACATACAGTGATAATTCTAATGGGCCTTTCCCTGACAAACTTTATGAAACTTTATTATTATTACAACAATATAATGCCTGGCAGGTGTACCTTTGGATGCCTTCCCATCTCTATCAGGAGATTTCAATACCTTAATTACAATTACCTGTGTTTGACTTAGGATGAAGAGAATGAAAGCACATATTTGGTGTAGTGGTTAAGTGTGCGGACTCTAATCTGGGAGAACCGGATTTGATTCCCCACTCCTTCACTTGCACCTGCTGGACGACCTTGGGCAAGCCATAGCTCTGGCACAGCTGTTCTTGAAAAAGAGCAGTTTCTGTCAGAGGTCTCTCAGCCCCACCTACCTCACAGAGGGTGTCTGTTGTGGGGAGGGGAAGGGAAAGGAGTTTGTAAGCCGCTTTGAGACTCCCTTGGGTAGTGAAGGGCAGGGTATAAACCCAATCTCTTCTTCTTCTTCTATTTGATAGTATCTTCATGATACACCCAAGTCTTAATATTTCATACTGCTGATATGGACAATAAATACAATAGAAGACTGGCATTGAGCTTAGTGGAAATCTTTCCTGTTGTACTTGAACTTTCAGACATTTCCAGTCTAGTAGAAACTGTGGGATTAACTGAAAATGGAATTGTCTTTTGACTTCTCTGCTGTACCGCCAAGAAAATAAAATGCATTGTATATGTTATTAATTTGACCATTCTGATTGGATTGCACTTGTTATCCACCTGTTTCTTTATACTTTCATAACCTTCCCTGAGAATTTGTACATGTTCCATATACTTAGTTGAACAGTTTTCTAGCTTCTTTTCTGTTGGCAGCTATTAGTGCTGAAAGGTGCTGGACTTTTCTCCAGTCTGGTATCAATCTTGTTGACGAAAGTATTCCACAGTCATTGTATATATTATCCTATGGGTTCTGTCTATTATACTGTCAGTGATAATGTACTGTCAGTGATAGAAGATATTTTCTGCAATACTATATACTTTCCACACCCCAGTACTGCTCATTTGACTTGTTATGCCACAAGATTAGCCAAATCCATCATAATGTGTATATTTCTGATTCTTATCACAGTCTTTTCCTTTCCTTTTATCCTATAAAAGCTCTATGATACATTGATCTTGAGTAGTGAATAGTTGTTGTTAATCACTTATCATCCAATAGACAAAAAGGAGTAAAAAAAAATTGTGACTGGTAGAGTTCTTTTTGGATCCCTGTCAGCAAGTAAAAAGGTAACTAGGTTATCATAATATATGTCAGAATGAGCCTGCATGGTGATATATAATGCCTCCTGACATTAGTTTATGAAGGACACTCCAGAAGGGTATGTGCTATCATGTCGATTGTACCTAAGGGACAGGGGCAGATTCGTTCTGAATAAGCTAAACACATGAACCTACCCCTTATAACTGTCAAGGAGTAAGTACTTAGTCTGGCCAGCATGAATGCCCTTAACAAGCTTTGGGAAGACGATAGGTGTAGGAGGGAAGAGATTCTGGGGGTGGAATGCCAAAATGTTTTGATGAACAAGTGCGGCATGCTTTAAGGGCAGAGGTTTGGTGATCAATTGATTTTACATGATTTCTCACCAAAGCTAATGCTGCATGAAAGCCCAAGGACGATAGTGTCCAGGTTAACATAGAGAGACAACAGTTTCTCAAAAGCAATCTTAAACCACACTGACCTGTAAGAGTGTTCTATCAGGAGTGAGCCCTTGCTGCTCAAGTACGACTTGCTGAACAGTCTAAACTCTTGTAACCAAACCCTTGCCCTCAAGAGAAGGTTGGCCCAGCCACACAGTGAAGAATGTTTAATAATATTCACAGAAAATATTTTAAAAGATGGTTAATGTTTTCATTTACTAAGACAATCCTTATGGCTACTCCATAAATGATAATAGGAAAGACTTTTAGGTTAAAGACTGACATGGCTGCCATTTTAGATTACATGTGAAAAGGATACCCAAATATGACAACTCCTTCACTTGCTGGATTTCTTCGCCATTCAGAGTCCATCTGAACACTGAAGGATTTTTTTTTTGGTGTAGAAAACAACCACTTTTCTTTTCTTTTTTGTTTGTTTTTAAAAGTTTTTATTGAAAGAAAGAATAAGTACTTCCGGGCAAATGGTTTCTAGTCAGGGGTCATTTCATACAAAAAGAGCTAGGGGAACTCATTAGCATAACTCATTAGCATATGCCACACCCCCTGACATCAGGGGCTCGGCGGTGGACCTGCAAGGCCAGCGGGAGTGCGAGGAAGCCCCACCAAGGCCCTCCCTGGCCCCAGGCAGGCAGGGGTGGGGAGAGGCGGGGAGAAAGCAACTTCCCCTCCCTCTTCTCCTGCCTCCTCCTGGCTGAATGAGGGCTGGAAGCGGGGCAGCCGGAGGCAGGGGGCGGGGCTTCGTCATGTGCCCCGCCCCCTGCACCTCACTCGGGGGAACTGCGTTCCCTCGCGTTCCCCCCCCCCGAAATGACCTCTGTTTCTTGTTAAGGAGCTTCTGTTTTAGCTCCGCTGATCATAACTCCCTAGGGGTGTTTGAAAATGTTGGTGGGAAAATTTTTACTCCCAGCCCTCTGGTTTGTGGCTGGTCGACAGTTGATCTAATCAGAGTGGTTTTCCAGATCCTGTTCTGAATCAGATAACAACAAGCAAGTGAGTTACTGATGACTACTGAAAAGTATGCAGACGGACGAGTGATTTCAGCTTACGTACTTTTATTCATGTGGAACAAGACAACTTTAGCCGACTTGCAGGCCGGCTTATATCCCCCGTGAAACCACCACCGAAAACACCCCCCACACCGCAATAGGCTATTTACAGTGGCTGAGAGTTCCATAGACTCTCGGGTGGGAACCTAGCCCACTGATTGGCGGATCCGCTTAGTCCATTGTTTCCTGGAGCAAAGCTCGAAGGTTTCGCTTGACCGCGTGGAGCCCCATGCGCAGCGGGGAGATTGTCCTTGGGTGCACCAGAGGGGAAGTGCATGGGCTCTGTGGCAGGTGTCACTGGTGGGTTTGATGGTTGTGGTGATGCTGTGGGTTCCGGGGCATCAGGAGTTTCAATATCCTCGGGGTCCAGCGACAGCGTCCATCGGCGCAGTTGGTCTATATGGCAATGTAGTATCTGCCCGTCCTCACAGGAGACCTCATAAGTTCTGGGTCCCTTGATCCTTACCACTCGAGCCAGAATCCAGGCTGGGCCCCATGCGTAGTTCCTGGCGTACACTGGATCCTCAGGAAAGAATCCCCTGGCAGCCTCATGGGACTCCATGGTCGGTGCCTCTTCTGGGGCTTGGTCAGGGTGCAGGCAGTCCAGCTGGGTCATCAGATGGCGGCCTAGGAGTAGCTCTGCCGGGCTGTGCCCCGTAGTGGTGTGGGGTGTAGTTCGCTGGCCGAAAAGAAAGGTGGCGGCGGAGTGTGTCTTTGGTCATTTGGACCATTTTCTCCACTTGGCGTTGGTTGCGGGATGGAAAGGGGCAGACCTGACATGGCAGATCCCATAGTACCAGGTGAAGTCCTGGAATTCTCTGGATGTGAACGTTGTCCCGTTGTCAGTGACCAGGGTGTCAGGGATTTAGAGTGCGCTAAAAATCCGCCACATAGCCCGGATTGCCGCTTTAGAGGAGGTGGAAGGCACAGGACTACCTCCAGCCACTTGCTGAACGCATCCATCAGGATGAAGAAAAGTTGCCCCTGGAATGGTCCCGCAAAGTCCAAGTGTAACCTGGACCAGGGGCGGTGGGAGGATTCCCAGGCCCGTTGGGCTCGGGGTGGCTCTGGCCGGGAAGCTTGGCATGGCTGGCACCTCTTGACTACATCTTCTATGTCCCGGTCTAGCCCTGGCCACCAGACGTAACTTCTGGCCAGGACTTTCATGTACACCACCCCGGAATGTGATTCGTGGAGGGCGGTGAGGACCCGTTTTAGAGGAGGTGGAAGGTACTGGGATTACCTCCAGCCACTTGCTGTAGGAATCCATGAGGATGAAGAAAAGCTGCCCCTGGAAAGGTCCCGCAAAGTCCAAGTGCAACCTGGACCAGGGGTTGTGGGAGGATTCCCAGGCCCATTCCGGGGCACGGGGCGGTTCCGGCTGGGAAGCTTGGCATGGCTGGCACCTCTTGACCATGTCCTCTATGTCCTGGTCCAGCCCAGGCCACCAGACGTAACTTTGGGCCAGGGATGCTCATCGTGAAGGGCGGTGAGGACCCGTTCCCATAAGTGCTTAGAGATGACCACCCGGCTTCCCCACATTACACAGGCTTTGTGGACGGACAGTTCGTCCTTCTGGGAAGCAAATGCCGTAAAGTCCTGCTTCCCTTTGGCCAAGGGCCACCCCCTCACCACCCAGTCCAAGACGCGGCAGAGTACCTTGTCCTTGGCCATGCAGCGAGCCACTTCCTTGAGGCTCCAGGAGCGCGATCTGGTGAGCAGGGGCTGGATCCGGGTCACACACAGGTAGAGGTAGGCAGCTCAGAGTGTCCATGTGGCCCATCACATTTCCTGGGCGGTGAACAAGGGTGTAGGAATACCCTGCCAGGAAAATCGACCAGCAGAGCACCCGGGGGGAGATCATTTCAGGAGTCTGGCGGTTGGGGGCCAGGAGGCCGAGTAGCGGCTTGTGGTCTGTAAGAACCGTGAAAGGCCTGCCATACAGACAGTGGTGAAATTTTTTCACTCCAGCCAAGCCAGTGCCTCCTTATCAATCTGCACGTAGTTGCGCTCTGCCACAGACAGTGTCCTGGAATAATAGGCAACTGGGACCTTGCGGCCATCCAGTAGCTGGTGGCCCAGGACCACTCCAACCCCGTAAGGCAAAGCATCACAAGCAAGGACCACCGGGAGCGCTTCATTGAAGTGTGTCAGGACGGAATTTGAAACGAGCAGGTCCTTCACTGCCTGGAATGCAGCAACTTGCGGTGGACCCCAAACCCAGGGTGCGGACTTGTCCAAGAGACAATGGAACAGTTCAGCAACTGCGGCCTTGAGGGGCCCTTGAGGGGCAGGAAAGAGTGATAAAAGTTCAGAAGCCCCAGAAAGGCCTGCAGCTCTGACTTGAACGCAGGAGGGAGAGCTTGTGTGATGGCTTTCACCTTGTCCTCAGTGGGGTGGATGCTGGTGGCGTCAACCATGGAGCCCAGGAACTCTATGTGAGGGACCCCCGGGAGACATTTTCCCCTCTTGACCTTGAGCCCGGCCACGTCGAACCTCTGCAGCACTGCCCGAAGCTGGTCAGCAAATGACATGTCCGGAGCCACGATGAGCACGTCATCTAAAAATGGCTGTACTCCGGGGATACCTTTGAGAAGGGAATCCATGAACGATTGAAAAGTCCGTGGTGTGACTGAGACCCTGAACTGGAGACAGTGCACCTTAAAAGCCCCCTTATGAGTGGTGATCATTTGGGCCTTGGCGGTGGCGGCATCAACCGGCAATTGTTGATATGCCTGGGCTAAGTTCAACTTGCCGAAAACCCGGGGGCCCGCCATTACAACTACTGTGCCATAGAGAAAGCCTGCCCATATGTTTCTCTCTTTCCTTTTCCTTCCCTCTTTTCTCCCCAATTTATTCAAGTTTACTATACTTCGACACTTTATATGATAAGTTTCTTCACTCTTTTAAAAAGATATTGGGATGAATAATGAGACTCTGAAAGGCTGTGTATTTCCCTATTTCTATCCGGATGGGAACAGATTATCAACCAAACCAACTGGATAATTACACAGCTCTTTGAACTAATGTTAATAGCATAATTAGACTCTCTGACCTAATATATTTGGACTCTATGACATAAGATTTATTTCCACTTACACTGTTACTTTCAAGATAAAATACATCTTACCACTTGGCCAACGATTTAAGCCAGCAAAACTGAGGCATTTTTTTATAATGTTGCATTTTTCCTTGCCAGGCTTACAGCTGATATCTTGTTGTGACTTCTGAGGGGAATCTTGCTTCTTTTAAGAAGGAAAAGCTTTCCTTGTTTATTTGTTTATTTGTGGTTCGTTAATCCCCCCCCCCCCCCCTTGATGAATTGCCAGTTTGGTTAAATGGAACTTCTACTGATTGGGATCCCTACTTCCTGCAGTTGGTTCATTATATTTTAATTTTTTGAGCTATTTCTTGTTCAGAGGGTTAAAAAGTTCTAAACAGAGAAGCTCCTTTAAAAAACAGCAACACATTTCTTGCTTGTGTGCTATGAACTGTTCAGAACCAGTCAGATTAGGATATTCCAACTTTCCTGATGGTCTCTACTGCCACCTTGTGGAAATTAACACTGTGGATTTATACTCAAAACTGAATTTTCCTGGCTTGGAGAACTTTGATACCTGGAGACTTCTTAAAGTCAGGACCATGTATACTGGATCCAGGGTTTGCTGCAAACCAAAGACATTTCCAGACAAAGACAAGAACAATAACCTGTTCTCTTTAACAACACTAATAAAAGCTCACTTTTTATGTGAAATAGTTTTTGATTTTGTTGTTGTTGTTTAGTCGCACAGTCGAGTCCGACTCTTCGCGACCCCATGGACCAGCTCCCGCCAGGCCCTCCTGTCTTCCGCCGTCCTCTGAAGTTTGCTCAATTTCATGTTCGTTGCATCGATGACCCTGTCTAACCATCTCATCCTTTGCCGTCCCCGTCTTCTTTGACCTTCAATCTTTCCCAGCATCAGGGTCTTCTCCAGTGAGTGCTCCCTTCTCATTTGGTGGCCAAAGTATTTGAGCTTCAGTTTCATTATCTGGCCTTCCAGGGAACAGTCAGGGTTGATTTCTTTGAGGATTGACTGATTTGATCTTCTTGCAGTCCAAGGGACTCTCAAGAGTCTCCTCCAGCACCATAGTTCAAAAGAATCTATTCTTCGGCGCTCGGCCTTCCTTATAGTCCAACTCTCACAGCCATACATGACTACTGGGAATACCATTGCTTGGACCATGCGTATTTTTGTTGGCAGGGTGATGTCTCTACTTTTTATCATGCTGTTTAGGTTCGCCATCGCTTTCCTCCCAAGGAGCAGGCGTCTTTTAATTTCATGGCTGCAGTCACAGTCTGCGGTGATCTGGGATCCCAGGAACGTGAAGTCTGTCACTACTTCCACGACTTCCCCTTCTATTTGCCAAGGAGTGATGGGGCCGGATGCCATGATCTTAGTTTTTTTGATGTTGAGCTTCAAGCCCACTTTTGCGCTCTCCTCTTTTACCCTGAGCAAGAGGCTCTTTAGGTCCTCTTCACTTTCTGCCATTAGAGTGGTATCGTCTGCATATCTGAGGTTGTTGATCTTTTCCCCAGCAATCTTAATTCCCGCTTGTGATTCATCCAGGCCAGCATTTCGCATGATGTACTCTGCATATATATTAAATAAGCAAGGTGACAATATACATCCTTGTCGTACTCCTTTTCCTATGCTGAACCAATCAGTTGTTCCATATCCGGTTCTAACTGTCGCTTCTTGGCCCTTATACAGGTTTCTCAAGAGACATGTGAGGTGGTCTGGTACTCCCATCTCTTTAAGGACCTGCCATAGTTTGTTGTGATCCACACAGTCAAAGGCTTTAGCATAGTCAATGAAGCAGAAGTAGATATTTTTCTGGTACTCTCTTGCTTTCTCCATAATCCAGCGAATGTTGGCAATTTGATCTCTAGTTCCTCTACCTCTTCGAAACCCAGCTTGTACTTCTGGTAGTTCTCTATCCACGTACTGTTGAAGCCTAGCTTGTAGGATCTTGAGCATGACCTTGCTAGCGTGTGATATGAGTGCAATTGTGCGATAGTTTGAACATTCCTTGGCATTGCCCTTCTTTGGGATTGGAATGTATACTGACCTTTTCCAATCCTGTGGCCACTGTTGCGTTTTCCAAATTTGCTGGCAAATGGAGTGCAGAACTTTAACAGCATCATCTTCTAAGACTTTGAATAGCTCAGCTGGAATACCATCACCTCCACTAGCTTTGTTGTTAGTAATGCTTTCTAAGGCCCATTTAACTTCACATTCCAGGATGTCTGGCTCGAGGTCAGTGATTATACCGTCGTGGTTGTCAAGGACATCGAGGTCTTTCTTGTATAGTTCTTCTGTGTATTCTTGCCATCTTTTCCTAATCTCTTCTGCTTCTGTTAGGTCCCTACCGTTTTTGTCCTTTATCATGGCCAGCTTTGCATGGAACGCTCCCTTGATTTCTCCAATTTTCTTGAAGAGATCTCTAGTCCTTCCCATTCTATTGTTTTCTTCTATTACTTTGCACTGTTCATTCAGGAAGGCCTCCTTATCTCTCCTTGCTGTTCTCTGGAAATCTGCGTTCAGTTGGGTAAATCTTTCCTTTTCGCCTTTGCCTTTCGCTTTCCTTCTTTCCTCTGCTATTTGTAAAGCCTCATCAGAAAGCCACTTTGCTTTCTTACATTTCTTTTTCTTTGGGATGGTGGTGATTGCTGCCTCCTGTACGATGTCACGAACCTCTGTCCATAGTTCTTCAGGCACTCTATCTATCAAATCCAGACCCTTGAATCTATTCTTCATTATACTATTTTAATTGCTTTGGATGTCTTTCAATACAATCTCCCTGTCTATATTTTTACTGCCATAGAATCATAGAATGTTAGAGTTGGAAGGGACCTTACAGGTCATCTAGTCCAACCCCTGCACTCTGTAGCGCATAGCTGAAATATAGCCCTACATACCTGCAACATACCCAAAAGATGGTCGTCAAGCCTCCGCTTGAAAACGTCCAGCAAAGGAACATCCACCACCTCCCGAGGCAGACTGTTCCACTGCTCAACCACTCTTACAGTTAGGAAGTTTCTCCTGATATTAAGCCGGTAACGACTCCCTTGTAATTTCCACCTATTAGATCTAGTCTTGCAATCCAGAGCAAGAGAGAATAGGTCTGCTCCATCTTCTACATAACAGCCCTCCAAATACTTGAAGACTGCAATCATGTCCCCTCTAAGCCTTTTCTTTCTCAGGCTAAACATACCCAACTCTTTCAGCCTTTCCTTATAAGACTTGGATTCCAACCCTCTCACCATCCTGGTTGCCCTCTTCTGGACACGCTCGAGCTTGTCAACATCCTTCCTAAAATGTGGTGCCCAAAACTGGACATAGGTGAGGCCTGATCAAGGTGGAGACCCCAGGTGATAGAAGGGGTGGTCCTAAGGTGCTAGGACTGTGGCCAGCCCATTCATCTTACCGGGGATTGCTCGTTCCCAGTGAGAAAGGCATGTCACCATGGCCATTGGGCATGTCCGAACAGATCCAGACCCCAGACCCAGCTCGCTAGTGCTCATCCTGGGTGTTTCACCCAGGGGTTCCCCACCCCTTTATGTTGTTCACAGGTGTGCATGACATTCTGGATGGACCCTTGGTCTGGCATTTTGCCAGCCTATTGCATTAGTCATGACTAACCAGTTCAAAGATAGATGGGGCAGCAGAAGCAGTAATGGCCAGCACCTGGGGCGGCTCCTGAGAACATGCCACCATTCCTGCGGGTTACTGCACATTTGCTGACCCCACCTTCAGCCACCCCAGTCTCCTTAACCTCGCTGGTCCTGGGACCTCAAGCCACTGCTCCACCAGCAGCATCGGTTGCACCAGCAGGGTGGGAGGCGGCTCAGAAGTGCTGTCGCATGCATTCTCTGTGGATTTTGCCTCCAAGATCCAGATGTTGGGTGGTCCATGGGCTGTTCACGTCAGCAGCCTCCTCATTATGTGGCCTCGGTTTGGCCATCAGTCTCCAGGTGGTAGGCAGTGCTGAGGCCCTGGGTGGTAGCCAGTGCCAAGTCAGCCCTTTACCATCTTTGACTGATTAGGCAGTTGGTTCCCTTCCTCGAATGTAGCGACTTGGCAACGGTAATCCACGCAATGGTCACCTAGAGATTAGACTACTGTAATGCTCTCTACATGAAAAACCCTGAGGATCCATGAGGATCCATGCTCCAGAACCATGTTTTTGCAGTTTTGTGGTGCCACGAATTCGTGGGGGCATGATTTTTGGAGTGCTGCCTATAGTCTAAGACATGGTCTACAGTATGATGTAGGTTTTATTTCATTCCAGCATAGAAATCATATGAATTCATGAGGATCCGTCCTTTGGAATAATGTTTTTGTGCTGCTGTGGTGCCACGAATCTGTGGGTGCGTGATTTTTGTGGTGCCCCCTATATAACACATGGCCTACAATATGATGGTGGTTTTATTTTGTTTCAGTGTAAAAATCATATGAATTCATGAGGATTCATGTAGATCCGACTTTTACCCTTTTCCACCACAGAATGCACCACAGAAGTCATATGTCCACAGCTCCGTGGCAACACCATTCTACAAAAACATGGTTCCAAAGCAGGATCCTCATGGTTTTTCAATTAGGTCACCCCAAATACACCATCAAATCACATAGCACATCCACGGTCACAGCTTGCACCAAAAAAATCACGGATCCATGGCTTCGTGGTGAACCCATTCTACAAAAACATGATTCTGAAGCACGGATCCTCATGGATGTTTGGGGTTTTTGTGTTGGGACATCACAAACATACCATTAAATCCCATATCATGTCCATGGCCACAGCCTGCACCAGAGAAATCACGGTGCCATGGCTCTGTGGCAACACCATGCTACAAAAACATGGTTCTGAAGCACGGATACTCATGGATCCTTATGATTTTTGCATTCTGTCACCCCAACATCACCATCAAATAATATGCCTTGTTCTGGAGCATAGTTCATGGATGCTTGAGGTTTTTGTGTTGGGTCACCCCAAGGTAAAGGTAAAGGTTCCCTCGCTCGAAAGCCAGTCGAATCCGACTCTAGGGTTGCGGTGCTCATCTCCATTTCAAAGCCGAAGAGCCAGCGCTGTCCGAAGACGTTTCCGTGGTCATGTGGCTGGCATGACTAAACACCAAGGTGCACGGAACGCTGTTACCTTCCCACTGAAGTGGTCCCTTTTTATCTACTTGCAATTTCTTGCTTTCGAACTGCTAGGTTGGCAGGAGCTGGAACTAGAGACGGGAGCTCACTCCGTCTTGCGGCACCCGGGTCTTGAACTGCTGAACTACTGACCTTCCACAGCCTGCAGTTCAGCGTCTTAACCACTTGAGCCACCGCAGCTCCTGGGTCACCCCAAACACAACATCAAATCACATAACATGTCCATGGTCACAGCTTGAACCAGAAAAGTCATTGTGTCACCCCAACATCACCATCAAATCACAAATCTTGTCCATGGCCACAGAAAGCACCACAGACGTCATATGTCCACAGCTCCGTGGCGACACCATTCTACAAAAACAAGGTTCCAAAGCAGGATCCTCATGGATACTCAGGGTTTTTCAATTGGGTCACCCCAAACACACCATCAAATCACATAGCACATCCACGGCCACAACCAGGGCTGGCCCGAGGTTGTCCTGCGCTCTAGGCGAGCGCAGATGCCAACCTCCCGGCGGGGCCTGGAGATGCGCTCTGGGCGTCCTCTCCCCCCGGGGCGGGCGGTGTGTGTGTGTGGGTCTGCTCCCCCCCCCCGCAGCCGGGCAGGAGAGGCCGAGAAAGATGGCAGCGGCGGGGGGAGGGGGAGGAAAGCGGGCGGTGTGTGTGTGTGTGGGGTCTGGGCGTCCCAGGCCCTCCCCCCCACCGCCGCTGCCGCCGGGCAGAAGAGGCCGAGAAGGAAGAAGAAGCAGCAGCAGAAGAAGAAGGCTGGTGGGCGGGCGGGGAAAAGGAAAGCGCCGCGCCAGAGAAGGGCCACTCTTGCTCCCCCGCACCAGCCAGCCTTCCTCCCCCGGCTGCTGCTGCGGCTGCCACCACCGCACAGGGCTTTTGAGGCGCTGGGACTGGCGGCTTCCCCTTCGCCTCGGTGCCTGCCTGGACGCACGTGCTCTCTCTCCCTGGAGGGAGGCTGGAGATTCAGCTAATCAGGGAGCCCGCGCGGAGACGTGGGGGGGCAGAGAGAGGAGAGCGGCGGAGGGACAACGCAGGAAAGGAGGAGGAGGGCGGGAGGCACACCTTGGGGGCTTCTGGAGGGGGTGGGGCCGGAGGCCAGAGCAGCCAGCTGCGCCTCCTCCCCTCCCACCCCCCTGACCCGCCGGCGCTCTGCCTGTCGGTGGACCATCCGAGGGGAGGCTCTTCCCCGAGGAGCTAGAGGTACAAAGCAGAGAAAAGCGACGGGGGAAGGGGTTGGTGTGCAGCCAGAGCCGCGCAAAGAGCCCTGGGCCTGTCTCGCGCTCTCTCAGGCCCGGAAGCGACTGCTGCTGACAGAGTGGCCCGCCCGCCCGGCCCTCGAGCAGGTTCTCTCCTCCCCGGGTCTTCATCCGACCCCCAGCCAGCGGCCTCCGCCCTCGCAGTCAGGGGAGCCTACAGAGCTGGTTCGTGCTCAGCGCGTGGGACTGGGAAGGGGTGCGAAGAGGGAGAAAAGGTCCCCACCAGCAGCAGCAGCCTCTCCCGCTCGTCCGTGCCCTACTGGTTGCTCCGGGACACTCGTCCTCTCTCCCCTTCCTCGCTGAGGGCGTGGGGCGCCTGGTGGTGGCAGGGGGGAGGAGGAAAGTGCGGCGCCCTGCCAGGAGAAGGGGCTCCTCCCGCCCCCCCAGCCGGGCAGGAGAGGCCGAGAAGGGCGTCGGGGCGGGGGAAAGTGCCACGCCCTGCCTATGCCGCTGGCGGCCGCATCCTCCTCCTGCAGCCAGGTGCAGAGCTCCTCCCAGCCCTGTTCCTCCGAACTGCTGGCCAGGTGTGTGGGCGCCCCTGCCTCTCCTCCCACGCCCTTACCCCCGGCTCGCGCTCTAGGCGTCGGCCTAGTTCGCCTAGCGGGCGAGCCGGCCCTGGCCACAACTTGCACCACAAAAATCACAGATCCACAGTTTCGTGGTGAATCCATTCTGCAAAAACATGATTCTAAAGCATGGATCCTTATGGATCATTGGGGTTTTTGTATTGGAACATCCCAAACATACCATTAAATCCCATATCATGTCCATGACCACAGCCTGCACCACAAAATAAATGTTGCCACGACTTCATGGAAATTCCATGCTCCAAAAACATGATTCCAAAGCACGGATCCTCATGGGTCCTTAAGGTTTTTGCGTTGGGTCACCCCAACATCACCATTAAATCACATACCTTCTCCATGGCCACAGAATGCACCACAGAAATAACATGTCCATGAAGCCAAAACATGGTTCTGGAGCATGGATCCTCACGAATGCTTTGGGATTTTGTGTTGGGACACCCCAAACATACCATTAAATCCCATACCATGGCCATGGCCACTACTTACACCACAGTATTAAGGGGTCCCGGGCTTCATGGCAACACCATGCTGCAAAAACATGGTTCCGAAGCACGGATCCTCATGGATCCTCAGGGTTTCTGTGTTGGGTCACCATGTACTCACCATCAAATCACATATCATGTCCATGGGGACAGTTTGCACCACAGAAGTCATGGATCCATGGCTTTGTGGCAACACCATGAAGATAAAACATGGTTCTGGAGCATGGATCCTCATCGATTCTTGAGGGTTTTGTGTTGGAACACCCAAACATTCCATTAAATCCCATATTGGCTTCGTGGCAACATGCTGCAAAAATATCGTTCCAAAGCACGATTTCCATGGATCCTCAAGGCTTTTGCGTTGGGTCACAATGAACACACCAACAAATCCCATCTCATGTCCATGGGCACAGGTTGCACCACAAAAGACATGGATCCACGGCTTCCTGGCAACACCATAAAGCCACAACATGGTTCTGAAGCAGTAACGGAAGCGGCTGGGGGGGGGGGGCATGAAATGGTGGTGACCTTGGAGTCCTAGGGGCAAATTCCACCACTCCTGGTCATTCTGGCTCCCCCAGGTTTTGTTAGGGGCTCTTTAAAAAGTTATGGCTGCCGGCGGTGGCAGCAGCGCTAATGGCAATGGTGGAGGGGGAGGGGCGCGAAATGTTCCCCGCCTCCCTGAGCCCCAGGGTGGTGGCCTTGGAGTCCCTAGGGGAAAATTCCACCTCTTGCGAGAGGTAATTCTGGCTCCCCCAGGTCTTGTTAGGGGCTCTTTAAAAAGTTATGGCTGCCGGCGGTGGCAGCAGCGCTAATGGCAATGGTGGAGGGGGAGGGGCGCGAAATGTTCCCCGCCTCCCTGAGCCCCAGGGTGGTGGCCTTGGAGTCCCTAGGGGAAAATTCCACCTCTTGCGAGAGGTAATTCTGGCTCCCCCAGGTCTTGTTAGGGGCTCTTTAAAAAGTTATGGCTGCCGGCGGTGGCAGCAGCGCTAATGGCAATGGTGGAGGGGGAGGGGCGCGAAATGTCCCCCCGCCTCTCTGAGTCCCGGGGTGGTGGATCTGTAATTTTTGTGGTGCAAGCTGTGGACGTGTTATGTGATTTGATGGTGTGTTTGGAGTGACCCAATTGAAAAACCCTGAGGATCTATGAGGATCCGTGCTTTGGAATCATGTGTTTGAGCTGTTGTGGTGCCACGAATCTGTGGATGCGTGGTGCCCCCTATAGATCAACACATGGCCTACAATATGATGGTAGTTTTATTTTGTTTCAATGTAGAAATCATATGAATTCATGAGGATCCGTGCTTTGGAATCATGTGTTTGAGCTGTTGTGGTGCCACGAATCTGTGGATGCGTGGTGCCCCCTATAGATCAACACATGGCCTACAATATGATGGTAGTTTTATTTTGTTTCAATGTAAAAATCATATGGATTCATGAGGATCCATGTAGATCCGACTTTTATCTTTTTTCCTTCCAAATCATGTTTTTGTGTTCTGGTGTTGCCACGAGGCAGCGGATCTATGATTTTTCTGGTGTTATAGACATGAGTCATTTCATGCCGAGTTTAGGGCGACCCAACACAAAAATCATGAGGATCCATGCTTCGGAACCACATTTCTACACCATAGTGGTGCTGCCTAAAGTCTAAGACATGATCTTCAATATGAAGTCGTTTTTGTTTTGTTTCAATACAAAAATCATGTGAATTCGTGAGGATTTGTTCAAAATTATCTAGATCCGACTTTTACCCAAAAGGTTCCCTTGCTCGAAAGCCAGTCGAGTCCGACTCTAGGGTTGCGGTGCTCATCTCCGTTTCAAAGCCGAAGAGCCAGCGCTGTCCGAAGACGTTTCCGTGGTCATGTGGCCGGCATGACTAAACACCAAGGCGCATGGAACGCTGTTACCTTCCCACCGAAGTGGTACCTATTTATCTACTTGCAATGTCTTGCTTTCGAACTGCTAGGTTGGCAGGAGCTGGAACTAGAGACGGGAGCTCACTCCGTCATGCAGGGTCTTGAACTGCTGAACTACTGACCTTCCACAGCCTGCAGTTCAGCGTCTTAACCACTTGAGCCACCGCAGCTCCTTTTTAGTTTTAGGACTGTGCGACTGAACAACAACAACATCCCCTTATATGGGTAAGGAAGTCGTCACAGACTCAATGTCCCTTGTTAACTCAAACGTTGCGCTTTCCGAAACTGCCTCCGAGACAAGCACTGAGAGGAATCAAGAGACAAACACACGCCGGGTCATCTTGCGCTAGCTACTTTTGGCTAGAGAGCGACGACTCCGCTCCACCGCACTCGTGGAGACCCTCCAACCTCCCACCCGGCCGCTCACGCCTCGCGTCACATGAGTGCCGTCACGTGCCAGGCGTGGTTTTGGTCACATGAGTGCCGTTAGGCGGCTGGGGAGGGAGTCACATGACCCTCTGCGAGTTCTTCCCTCCCTCCCTCCTTGTTGCTCGGTCATGTCTGCGGAGTAGCCTTAGCTTTTGGTCAGAGAACGCCGCCGCTTTTCCTCAGCCATGGGACGCCCCGTTCTCGTTTCTTTCGGGACTGCTGCTCGGCTTCGGCGTCTCTGGCCTGGAGCTTTGGTCTGGTTGCGTCTCTTGTTCTTGCTCTCGGATCTGCAGGGAGGCACCACCAGCCCTGTCGTAGCGGCCCAGAGCAGCTTCGATTACCAGGCACTATGCAGGTGAGTGACAGCCCCGCCTTTTCTCTGGCAGTGGCTCAAGGGTAGCTCTTCCATTATAAACTCTCTGGACAGCCATCCGCTTCCTTCTGTGTTTCTGGGTGGTCCTTGGCACGCAGATGGTAGTGATAAATGGATCTTGATGGTTGTGAGATAACTATTAAGGGTTCGCACTTCTCGAAACTGCTTAATATACAACTCTGAACCTTTCTGTAGAGAATAAGACAGGCTCCAACCTTCCTTGGGTGTTTGTTGGACAAATGGTAGACTTTATTGTGTCTGATAATTTGTTCAGGAAGTGTTCTGCATGCATGTAGCTTGCTTACCCAGAAAATTGAGCTCTTTGTGCCTGTAGTTCCACTCAAGGGCCAGCTTCTCTCGAAGTCTTGAAGCAAAAGTACTGTCTTGCCATAAAGCAGAGGTGGGAAATTTTTTTGGCTCAAGTGCTGGAGAAGGCCAATACCTACCTGTGGAGATGTTAATGTGCTGGCAAACAAGATTGGAAAGGGAGAGATGTGGGTTATGCTCAGTCAGGCATTCTTGTAGTGGGCCAGCCCCAGCAGTGCTGCCAGCATCTCAGGGACTTGCCTTGGACTCTGGGTATAAGCCATGCCTGTTGCCTTGTACCACACTGCTAGTCCTAGCAGTGCTGTCAGTGCCTTAGTGGCTTGGGTGAAGATCTGCCCTTGTATGCCAGGCAGAATGGTCAGTTGTGCTGCAGTCAGCACATGTGCCGTGGCGTTGCCTGTACTCGCCATAGAGAGTACTGGTCTCTTTTCATTGTTTTCTGTCAACACTATGACCAGGCCTGGTATTTTTTTTGTCTAAGCTGTTCCTACTACAGGTTGTTGGATGTACTATAATCAGTTTGCCAGGGCATATTTGAATAATATTTCACCAGTGGGAATGTTATTGCAGTATGTGCTTAATTGCTTTTCTAGGCCTTCTTTGTAAAGGGGTAAAATTATTACTGCTGGGCTAGGTTGTAAGTAAACTTGCTTAGTGTGCTTGGATCCTGTGAAATCAAAATAATTGCTTAGGCTTAAAACAGGATGTGCAATTGCAAATCTAGCAGTTGGAACCAGTTTTTCCTGTGCTAACTTAAGCAGTTGTCAGGTTAAATAGGGGGGAGTCACTTACTCTAGGACAAGGAAGATTTTTTTAAAATAGTACTTTTTTGCTCTAGGTTGGTGATAGCTCAAATTCTCTAGGTGGGTGTAACTTTGTAGGAAAGGAAATTCTGTGCTCAGAGCAGCCAAGACAATGTCTTGAGCTGGTGTGCTGTGTTGCTGTACTGAACAGTACAATAATACATTAATGCACTGTTTTAGGGTATTTAAATTACTTTAGGAATATTATCTCAGTAATCCGTATGCTGATCATGTAAGGCAGGTCAGTACTGCCTGTTCTCCAGCTCCCTGAGCAATGCTTCTGGGTTGGGTCTTTGGATGAGACTGCAGAAGAAAGTTATGGTGTCTTGTGTAATATTTCCTTTGTTTACATGTATACAAGTAGCTGCGGTGGCTCAAGTGGTTAAGACGCTGAACTGCAGGCTGTGGAAGGTCGGTAGTTCAGCAGTTCGAGACCTGGGTGTTGCATGACGGAGTGAGCTCCCGTCTCTAGTTCCAGCTCCTGCCAACCTAGCAGTTCGAAAGCAAGAAAATGCAAGTAGATAAATAGGTACCACTGCGGTGGGAAGGTAACAGCGTTCCATGCGCCTTGGTGTTTAGTCATGCCGGCCACATGACCACGGAAACGTCTTCGGACAGCGCTGGCTCTTCGGCTTTGAAACGGAGATGAGCACCGCAACCCTAGAGCCGGACTCGACTGGCTTTCGAGCAAGGGAACCTTTACCTTTACCTTATACAAGGAGAGCATTTTGAAAGCAAGTAAATACCCCTGCAGACAGCCAAGTGGCCAGTATTGCAGAAGACCAGAAGACGTTTTATATTTGACGAATGGAGCTTTGACTCTCAAAACCTTATACCCCAGAACTCTTGTTCATCTCTAAGGTACTACTGGAATCTAACTTCTACTGCAGACCATCATGTTTACCTTCTGAAAGCATCAGACTCCCAGAGTGTATTTGTAGCCCCACCAAGATTGCAATCCCCAGTTCTGCTAACTCCAGCCACAAACTTAGCTCTTTTTCAGTGTATGGTTCTCCCAGGTTGGAGCTAGCTGCTAAGCATTTCTCGTGCACATTCCCAGCAGAGAATCTTTCTCAGACCATCCCCTGAAAATGAGTTGGGAGCATACTATGCCTGAAGGAATCCCTGGGAATCCCACAAGTGAACTTGCTCCCCTTGAAATGGAGAAACACATGAGTGTCTCTGTGTGCTGTCCTTGACCTCTGGGCAGAATGAATACAGAGCAGTGTTCTTGCATACACTTCCACCCTGCCTGGCTAAGGCTAAAGCAAACAGCTGGTTTCCCTACTGCTTGGTGGCTGGAGGAAAACTGGAGCAAGAGATGCAGAATCAGGGGCATTTCTACCCTTTTATCTGGCTCCATGAGGTATCCTGAACATTTCTTGTTGGGAAAGAGGTTACCTAAAAAGAGGGGGTGTGCTTCTTCTGATCCCAGCTACTCCCCGGCCTGTTTAAGGGATCCTGTACATTTCATAGCTGAAAGTACGCTGGTGGAAAGTAGGGACAGAAATGTAAGAGATGAGTGCTGTTAGATGAGTATTCCTCCATCCCAGTTGAAGAGCTGTTAGCACAGATGGGGTGGTGGTGGAGTGGAAGTACTTTTTTGAATTACTCAGGATAATGAGTAAGTACTTTGACTGCTGCTGAGCAGCTTATTGCTTTTGTACAGTAGAGGCGGGAGAAAAACCTTCCATATTCTTCCTCCTTCTGAGAGATTTGGACGAGTCAGTTTTACAGTGCTTTATTTTCCTTTAGCAGACTTACCATTTCCAAAGATTGTTTAGTTAACAAGATTAACAGTAATGAATGGTGAATCTGGTGGGTAGTTGTGTTGGTCTGAAGCAGCAAAACAAAGTTTGAGTCCAGTGGCACCTTTAAGACCAATGAAGGAACTGAAGGAGTGTGCATGCCCATGAAAGCTTACTCCTTGTAAAACTTTGTTGGTCTTAAAGGTGCCACTGGACTCAAACTTTGTTCAGCAATGTATGTTGTATTGGCCATTGCCAGTAAAAAGTTAGAAAACTCTGGCAGGTTCAAAGTCGCAGCTAATGTTTTTCCGGCGACTATCCCTCAGAATTATATGAGAGTACATGTGTGCATTGTGGATTTGTAAAGTGGGAAGGGCACTGGCTCTGGGTGGGAGGGTGGAGTAGAAATTCAATAAATAAATAACACCACAAATGATCCAAACAGGCTGTGCAGATAAAATTCTAAATCTATAATTCTTATGCCTTCTCTCACATGGTGGAAGGGATATTGTAATCATCAATGTAATGTGGAATAAATGTACCAGATCGGATCATGCAATTTACAGTGTTAGACAATTTCCAGATTTTGGAAAACTGTGCATCACTGCACCTTCCCATGCTTCCTTGCAAGTTTTCCATTTGTCTGACTAATAGCATGCAGTTTTCTTTACAGAAGTTGCTCTGTCAGCAGCTTGTAACTCCATTCTTTCCCAAGGACTTCATTCCTTTAAGTTAACTTGAATGGCTTATTGCTGTGAGTGTTCCTGAGAGAAATGAAATACGCTAACAGAATTTAAGAGCATACGAGATTATACACTATCAAATATATATGCCAAGGTATTTTCTCAGCATCAATAAATGATGTTTTACCCCTTTAGATAAACTTTCAATATTAGCTGTCCAAAAAAGGCAAAGTTTAACCCTTACACCAATACACTGCTGCAATTTCTGGTTTATGTGAACACAAACATCACTTTGGCTCCCAGTTTCTTAGATCTTCCCCCGTCTCCCATTGCTTAGGCAGGTTTTTTAAAACATGGGGTGTCAGTTTCATCTGGTTCTCCAAATCTTTTCACTAACTACTTTGTGCCATCAGAAGGAGGGCGGTGGCTGGTCCACCAAAGATGTCTTAACGCTGTCTCTAGAAAATCTAAAACAAGTTTTCAATTTCTATTTTCAGGCATCCTGAGTATTCTGTAAGTCTGTCCCACCCCCACTCCCAACCCAAACACTTCTTATAAGGAAGATCAAAACTCTTCTACAAAGAGCACTATCAAAACAAATTTCCCTTGATGCACTGTGTGTTTCTCTTTGAAGATATTGCATATTAGGATTCCTGCAACCTGACCGAGGACCTCAAAGCAAACTTGATTGGAAGTTCTAATTTAGATTCACTCTCAGGGAAGTGGCACTTTGCATAGCTTTACAAAAAAAATGGTCTGCCAGCAACCATAACAGTATTGTTATTTCCATATTGTTCATTTGGGGATTGAGGGGCTGAGAGAACAGTAATTGGCCTAAACCCATCTTCTGAGTTCATGCCGAGGGTGAGAGCTAATCTTTTAGTGACTATCCTACAGGAGTACCTGCTTCTGTAATTTGGTAAACACCTCTGAGGTTGAAGTTTAGGAGGAATGGAGCAGATTCTTAAGTGAGTACAAATAAGACAATTTGATTAGTCAGGCTGAATTATCAGATCCTTGAAACAAAAAATGTATTTCATTGAGGAATATGCATGAAAAGGAAAAAGCGCTCTTCATTCTGTACAAAAATCATTCTAAATTTGAATAAATGCTTAACCTCAAATATTGATTTTTTGAGTGAGTTGTTCTGTATATGCAGGGATTCCATCAATAGAATGTTGTCTTCATTCATTAGAGAAAATGAAAGAAAACAACCTCTTGTATTGGCGAATCCATACAGTATTGTCATGCTTTACATTTTATTTATTTTTATTTTTTTGGCCCTCCGAAGGGGATTTTTTATTGCTTTTCTATAAACTACAAAGAAAATAGGAAAGGGAATCTAATATCTACTGGAGAAAGGAAAGTTAACCACTAAAAACCCAAGCAGTGAAGATCATTACATAAGCTTATAAAATGATTAATCTATTAATAATACAATGAGCTTGAATGTTTAAATCTAGCCAATATTCCCCAAAACCTGATATCAATTACTGTTTAAGGCAATCACAAAAGCATCAAACTTAAATGTAGCTTCTTAAAGGTGGAATTCAGAGTTCCTTCGCATCTCATTTCTTGGCATTTCTTTTCCTCATTCATAATCTCTTTTGGGGGCTGGAGCCCCCAACTCCAAATCAGAGTCCTCCTCAGTAGTTGAAGAGTTTTCACCACTTTCTTTATTCTGGTCTTCATCTTTGTCGTCTTCTCCGGACCTTCCCAGTTGCAGCTTCAAGAACTCATTTGCTTTCTTAACAGAGTCAATTCTTTCTTTTTTTCCATTTATTCTGAAGAGTAGGCCTTCGGGAACCAACCATTTGTACTGTATGTTGTTTGTAGAAACAATGCCAAGTCTTTGAATTTCTTCCTCTTCTTTCTCATTTCAAATTGAATGTCTTTTAGTATCCGCATGGTATTACCGTTGATTTTCAGAGGTATTCCCGATGTTGTTTTCAAGATTTGATCCCTCGCATGTCTTTTTGAGAATCTAACCACTATTTCTCCAGGCAGATTATTTTTCTTAATATATTCCGAATATGATCTATAGACCACATCCATTTCGCTTTGAAGATATTCTGTTTTCAAATCTGCTACTGGTGCAAGTAGATCACCCAATACTTGTTTTAGATTCTCTCCTTTTCTCTCAGGAACCCCTTGGAATCTCAGGATAAAGCTTGCTTTTTCCATTTGTAGTTGCATTGTTCAGTCCGTTGCATCTCTGGTTAAAGGATTTCAGGAGACTGGTGTTGGGAAGGATCCATTTCTACTTGAGGTCCTGGAGAGCCTACTGCTAGTCAGAGCTCAATGGTCCAATTAGTATAAGCAGCTTTGTATGTGTGAAATCCTGTATGCAGAACCTTTGGGACTTTCCCCATTTGGCTCAGATCTTGGGAGAGCAAGCGAAGTTAAATGGTTCAGTGGGATTTTTTTAACACTTAAGATGTGACCTCTTAAATGCAAAATTCAAACAATACATTTGAGCTTAAGGATGCTGTCTTACATTTTTATACTATGCTTTTTTCCTAACTGCTTTATTCAAATTAGCTGAAAGCATTTAAAATCTTGAAAAAGGCAGCCACCAACCAATAACAGGTGAAATGTCAGAATAAACTAGTGCAGAGTGAAGACATTCTTGTGTAAGCTGCAGTCATGTGGTAGTTAGATGCTGTCCTGGTGTGAGTTCATCACAGAATGCCATTGAATTGAATGAGGAGTTTAACTGCCTCACAGTACAATCCTGGGCAGACTTCCTCCAGTTTGTTTCCATTGATTTAAACGTTCAAAGTTCTGTTGTAGGCATCCACCCTCTAAATTAGGGGTGTCAAACCTATGACCTGTGGGCCGGAACCATCCCTCCCAGGCCTTTAACCCGGCCCGGGAGTGGGGCTCTCTTATCTCCCCCCTCCCCTGCCCAACCTCGCTGTTCTGAGCTTGAGCTGCCTTGGAGTAAAAGAGCAGAGGGCAGGGCTGCCTCTGAGAGCAGGAAGCATGGTGGGGCTGCCAAACTTCCCAGCCACCATTCCTGGTCTCCGTAGTCTTCCTCCCAGGTAGGAGCTGGGGGGAAGTCCTTCTGCTGTGATCCTTGTGCTTCTTTTTTTATTTTACAACTTGCTTTGCGAAATCACACTATTCCCCCACCTTTCCAGTTTAGGCAGGCATGCTTTAATGACATGGGGGGGGGGAGGTTTAGGACCAGCCAGGGTTAAAACGTAGACTTCTACAAACTCAAGGGGCTTCAGTTTTGCAGAGATACATTAGCTTTAACACACCCACCCACCTAATGTGGAGCCCCAAGGGAATAATAGCAGAACAAGTTTTGAAGAGGACACCCAAAATTATTATCTCAAATCACCCTGTAAAAAAAAACCCGAGACCCTGGAGAGCCATTGCCACTCTGAGTAGACTTGTGGGGATGGGTGGAAGCTTGAAATGCTCAGCCATTTCATGTTCTTCCCCTGGGTCCTAGGCTCAGACCATTTATATTTGTAGTTTATATTTTTATGGTGGGGGGAGGTTTGGGACTAACTACAGTTAAAATATAGAGTTCAACAAACTCGGGGAACTTCAGTTTTGCAGAGAAATATTTGTTTTAACACACACACACCCTCCTAATGTGGGGCTCCTAATGGAATAGTTGCTATAATATATTTAATTGTGTTTGTCTGTGTCCTTTATAAAGTTTATAACTCTGCTGCCTGGCATTACATTTTATGACACGCATGGCCCAGCCCGATAAAGTCCAATTTATGTCAAACCCGACCCCCCATAACAAATGAGTTTGACGCCCTTGCTCTAAATGTTCCATTTAGAACAGCTTCATTCTACTATGTGACATGTATTCTGTCTTTTTAGCTATCATAGGCATTTGTAAAGTAGTGTCTTTCCCAAGCAGTATATATGTCTCTGAAACGTTATGCCATTTGGCTTGTGGAACAGCCTTGCACCTCAATAACTTGATCACAAAGTACATACGTTGCAGAGGCAAGAAGAGAAACTGGAATCAAACATTTCCAAATGATCTAGATTTATGTTCCACGTTCTCCAGAACATCTACAGAGGAGTAATATTTTTCCTGTTTAAACGTCTCTTCCCCTAATCTTGCAAATTAGACGTATTTACCATTGGCTGCTTCTTTCTCAACCCACTCATATTGCAGAATACTGATCGAGGAAGTCAGATAGGTATGCATAGAAGTTTGGTAAGGAAAGGCTTTGGGGAAGACACTCCTGTTTACACACAATATATTGATAAGGCATCAAAATTGTTATTTAATTAAAAAAATTGCTGCCCCATTGTGCTGAATTAAAAAAAAACACAACAACTCTGTTTTGTGAAGCAACTTGGAGGCAGGGAAAAGATAGGAGATAGTTTGAGGGGTTGTGTGTTATCATTTCTGGAGCAAATTGTCTGAAAGCCCCATGTATGTCTCTGCTCAGAGGCAACCTGCCCTTGAATTATACATGCTTGGGAAGGGAAGAGGCCGCTGTTATTCTGTAGTAAGGGAAAGGTGTGCCTTGCTTTCTCAAAGGTGCTTTTCTTCCTGGACTCAGTCTTCAATTTTGAAAACGGTGATAGTTTTCAAATTGTCCAATGTAAACTGATTATAGAAGGTTTTTTCTAGATGCAGTATAAAAGCATACTTCATACTCTCTGAGATGAGCAGACCTGTTCCTGGGCTATATGACTTCAGGCATTAGTTGGGGACTCACATAATGGAATGTTTTTTCATAGGAAAAAATCTGCATAGAAACTAGTATGGTATAGTGAAATGAGACTAGAGCTCTTCTCCCTGATGTACAGTTGGCTTTATGGGAAGATTGCCATTTTTGTATGCATGTAAACATGTGTGCCCATACTTTCTGTCTGAAGTGGTATAGCCCTGGAACAGGCTTGTTACGTCCATGAGAACCAGGCCTTAGACATGCTCTTGCTTAGAACTTCAAGTAGCCCTTTTGCCAGACTTTGTGCTTGCTATATAACAAATGTACTGTGGTTTATTGGGAGCCATGTGAATTGGAAATGAAAGATGAGAAGGCTGCCTTGCAATCTTGGCTTTGAAGTATATGGTCTGCTATGTGTGGCTTTGATACCTTTTTGAATTAGCATGCTGATCCCGTGGGCAAGTCATCAATGATTTATTTATTTATTTTTAATATTTATATCACGCCCTCCCCGATGGGCTCAGGGCGGCTCACAAAGGTAAGGTAAAACTGAGCCATAATTAAAACATATGATACATAATAAAAACATCCAACATTAAAACAGTGGTGCTCAATCAATTATTAAACATAAGTCCAAGATGACTCAGCTCAGTTCTTCTCCAGAATCTTCTGACCATTCCCAAGTTCTTCCTCAGGGCCTCGCAACGTCCTTTAGGTGCAATGGGGGTGATGGTATAATGGGGCGGCGGCTCCTACTCAAAAGCCTGGCAGAAGAGCTCCGTCTTGCAGGCCCTGCGGGAACTGCATAAAGTCCCGCAGGGCTCAGATCTCCCCCGGGAACTCATTCCACCAGGTAGGAGCCGCCACCGAAAAAGCCCTGGCCCTAGTCACAGCTGATTTAGCATCCTTGGGGCCCGGGATGTCCAACAAATTTTGGGCCCCTGACCGCAGTGCTCTTGGGGGAACGTGTGGGGAAAGACGGTCCCTCAGGTAGGCTGGACCCAGGCCATATAGGGCTTTATAGGTAAGAACCAGCACTTTGAAGCTTGGTCATTTAGACACTGCCAAGCCGCAGAGGAGCTACCTGTGGCTAGAGTCACATTTACAGGGCCTCTGAGATGGAAGAGAGATTATAAGAATATTGTAAGGTGATATCAGTGGAGAGAGAGAAAAATACATACTTGGGCCTTCTCATGAGGGCAGAACTAGATGTGACTGAGCTTCCCGGTTGGACCTAGGGATGCCGCCGCTGTTTTAATACCTAATGGGGAGATTTTTTTAAAAAACCATTCCACATTGGGTCTGCAGCAGGACTAGATACTGTCCTCCCCACATGCCTTTTCAAGTGCTGAAACAGCAGTGGCCAATCTGGGAACGCAGTTGTGTCCCTAACTGTAGTTCTTATCTGGTGAAACAGCTTACTAGAGGAGGTTGGGAGCTTTCCGAAGCTTCTGTCCTTCCACAGACAATGTGAGACAGAACGTCTTAGGAAGGCCTTTTGGTAAACTGGCTTGCTGCCTTTAATCTTACAGATGGTCTGTTTAATGGTTTAAATATTTTAGTTTTATTGTTAGCTGCTGTTTTTAAGTATCTCTATGATGCTGAGGGTTTTTTATGAAGCAAGCTACAAATAATGTGTGGATGTGTTGAACTCATTGTCATGTAATGTTCGAAAGTTAAAATATGGCCATTCAATACCAGTGCAGTATTAAATTGGTTATATTGACTGTTAAAGGAATTGAACTTTATCGGATCTTATTTCATTGCCATCTTAAATTGATTATTTCTCTGGCTGGGTGTGTGGTGCATCAATATTTAGCTTCCCTTGAATGACTCATTTTGAGTAACAACCTAAGAGAAATACTTTATTCTGGAAGCATTAATATACAAATGGGGAAAGTCCACTCCCCCCACTTTTCAGTGGTGTCTTTGTGATAAAGCATTAAAGACTAAAGCCAAAATTTAAAAGCAAATTTTGGATCTAGACAAGTGCAAGCAAAGTTCTGCTCGTACAGTAAGACTCCTCCCACCCCCTTCTTCTGCTACAGTCAGCTCTAAAGTTACTACAGAGGTTTGGAGATCCTCTTCATGGGGTGGAATGTGGTATGAATAGGCTCCTGGAAGGCGGAGTTGGTAGAACTCAAGGGCCCCCCAGTGTCAGTTGAAGACCTTTCTGCTCTAGGACTGCCAGCCTCCAGGTGTGGCCTGGAGTTCTTCCTGAATTACAACTGATCTCCAAACTAAAGATCAGCTCCCCTGGAGAGAATGTGAGCATTGGAGGGTGGCATGACACTCTCACCCCAGATCTCCAGGAATTTCCCAACCCAGAGTTGGCAACCCAGTTCTGCTCTCCAAATAAGCTCTTCTGGCCATTGTAAATCTCTTGCATGTGCATTGTGACTTATCTAAACTGTAGTGGACTTGTCTGATTTAGTAAGGATACATTCTTACCTTCATTTCACTGCCTTAAAATTATTTGAAATGTATCTTTCAAGAAGGTGGTCAGTTATGTTGCGGTTAAAGTTTCTTGGGTCAGTCCTAAATCTGTTCGTGTTTGCAGTACAATTAAAGTCTCTTCACATGTCAAACCTTAATAAAAAGCAGTTGGTTTTAAGACTGGAGTTGCTGTGTGGAAGCAGGTATTAGTAAATGCAATTTGGTGAAACAAATCCATTCTAGTCCTTTTTTTTTTTTTAGGTATACGTGGGAAGCAGTTGATCCACAGAAAAATGTACGCTATGAAATAAATCCCTGCGGTGGTATTGACAGGTGTAACAAATCCAGTGCCGTTTGTTTCACGGACATAAGAACTAATCACTCTTTTTCAGTTGGTAAGTCAAAGATTTATTTACTGTATTGCATAGAAGATCTAACAATGTCATTTGTTGGTGTTTTTTCCTTGTGCTGAAGACACCTTTGTCTGCTGCTCTGTCAAATTAGAGAGGGACCATGGCTTAGTTGTAGAACATCTGCTTTATTGCAGAAGGTCCTAAGTTCAATCCCTGACATCTCCAGTTTGAAAAAAGATCCAGTAGTGTATGAAAGAATTCTACCTGATACTGTGTTTAATTCCAGTAGGATCTTCTCCAGGGGTAGTAGAAACGAACAAAACTATCTAACGCTTAACAATATAGATCAGCGGGCCCCAGTGTTTTTGATCCTGAGGGTACAGTTGGAATTCTGACACAGGGTGGTGCGCATGGCCTCAAAATGGTGGGCGCAGGAGGTGACAGGGAGTGAGTTCATGCATAACACTAATAGTAACTTTTGATGCCTTTTGAAATGAATATATTATTTAAAAATATTTTCTTGCATACACAGAGCTTACCTTCAGTTGCACAGTGAAGATCCTTGTGCTTTGGTAGCAGCTGCTGCTGAAGCAACTTTTTAAAAATTTGCACAGCCAATCAGAAGCCCTGCCTGGCAAAAGTCCCACCTAGCCCCACCCAGTTTCTAGAAACACTAGGTGGGTGCCAGGAAAGGTGTCAGTGGGCACAGGTCTTCAAAGCAAAAATTATGTTGCTCCTTCTTCAAAAGTAAACTAGATTCCGGTGGTAAAACAAATCAATTAAAATACAAACCATATCATGCATGTATTGTTTAAATTGTTATGAAATTTTTTCATAAAATATTGTAAAAAACCTGAAGATGCAGAGTCATAAAAGAGAGATCTAAAACTATTAGACATCAATCATACTTTTTAACAAACTGTTTTCAAAACTGAGTTCTAGTGCCTTCTAGATAGAAATCAGTTTTGCTTGTAATCTTGTTTTGGAACTCCTCATCTGAGGTTTTAGCCCTCTGTTATGGTTTTTCCTTTATTCTGTCAAGGGCCTGTGATACATGCACACCCATCAACTTTGAGGCATATGGGTTAAAGAAAGGGTTGGGGTAATTTAACCAATACACTAAAATGTGATGGGTCTAAAGTAATGGGTACTTTTTCTAGGCTTCTGTTAAATTCATCACCTTGTACGTCAATAGTATTCATATGTTCAGTTTTGCTTCTCTATCAGGTCTATACTTGTAGAATAGCTACATCCATATTTCTTCTATCCTGTTTGAGAAGGCAGGGATGCATTCCCCGATAAATGCTGTCAGTTTGTGTCAAAGTGTATGGCATGTAAACATAGTGAGTGTGTACAGGCTACTCAAGGGTTGGATAAGCCATTAGCAGAGGTGTTGAACTCATTTGTTACGTGGGCTGGATCTGACATAAATGTTACTTTGTTAGGCCGGACCATGAGTGCCATAAAATGTAATTTCAGGTACCAGAGATATAAACGTTGTAAATGTCACAGGCAAACTCAATTAACATTACTCAAAATACAAATGAAAGCAATTGTTTCCTAGGAGTGAAAACAGTTGATTTACTGGGGAATCCACAAATGACTCAATAAATGTATTTAATTGTACGCAAGACTAGGATTTTTTTCCAAGGGATACCATAAAAGGAGGGGGTTATCTTATATTTCCATACAAATTAGTATTTGTATATATAGCACTTTTAAAAGACGAGTCATCTTCCTTGCTAGTCAATCAGTTAGTTTTTTAGCACACAACCCCATATGCCCAGCCTCAGCAGCCAAGCATGGCTATGATCTGTCTTTCACTCTTTGTTTCTTCTCTTCCCCTGTCCTACTTCTGAGGATCTCAAGGAGGCATACCAGACTTCTGCCTCCATCGCCCCATCCCCCCACCGACCACAACCCTGTGAAATGGTCTATGCTAAGTGCCTATCCCTGGGTGACCCGGACAACAGGGTCCTGGCTCAGGAGGAGGAGGGGTCTGAACCTGGCTCTCCCTGATCCACCTACCGCCAGTTCTCATACCTCCTGCATTTCCCGCAGAAGCTGCATAGCTGAGGAGAAGGCCTGGTGGAGACACTGTTTCCAAAACCTCCAAAGGGTGCTTTTTGTCCTCCTGTGACTCCTTTTCCTTAATGGTCTGGGAACAGGTGTGGGGGAGAAGGGAGGTCACCCTCCCCCACCCTCCCCAACACTCACTCTGCCTCCTGGTCTCTGTGGCTGTTCAGATATGTGGTGGCGACAGCAGTGCCCCTTTTCCCCTTTGCTTCTCCACTTACTTCCAACCCTGGGATGTCTTTCCCCTCAGAGTGGCGGACTCAAGACAGCCCAGTTGCCTCCCAATTCATGTGCCGGGCCCATCCCTTCAACAGCAAACCACCAATCCACGCACTGCCTTTTGCCAACCCTGCTCATGGTTGCCGTTTGGTGTGGCAGTGCCAGCCACTTGGCTTTACCCCCTACATGTTCTTGCTGAGCTGCAATTGGAAGAGGCAGGACGGGGAAAACCACCACACCTCCTCTTCCTTTGCCTTCACTGCCATTCCCCCCCCCACTGTTTTACCTCAGGCTCATAGTTCTGCCCCCTAGCAATTTCCTTTTTATCTCTTGACACACCTCACTGCATGTACCCGCTTGTCCCCCTGCCTTCCCTCCGTCACATCAGTTGCTCACAGGCTGGATAAGAGCCGTGTACGGGCCACTTCCGGCCCCTGGTTTAACACCCTTGCATTATGACATTGGACTTCTACTTTTTAATTAAAATTATATCATACAACAATTAAGCTAATAAACAAAAGAAGAAGAAAAAAGACAGTATTAAATTTAACTGCAATTATTTTACATGACAAACTAATAATAATTTTGTTAATTATTACTACTTTTAAGCCTTTTGTATCTCTTTCCATCTTTAAAATCTGTGTCCCATTGTTTAGTGATTTATGAACATCTTGATGTCTGCAATAAAGTTAACTTTAATAAAGTATCTGCAGGACTGTCCCCTCCGATACGTCCCTGGGAGACCTTTGTGCTCTGCAGATAACCTACTGGTGATCCCTGGCCCCAAAGATGTCTGGCTGTCCTCGACCAGGATCAGGGCCTTTTCAGTCCTGGCCCCACCCTGGTGGAACTCTCTGCCTAACACCACCAGGGCCCTGCAGGATCTTATGCAATTTCGCAGGGCCTATAAAGGGGGATGGTCCGCCAAGCTTTTGTTGAGGACAGCAACATTTCTCTATTGTAGCTGGCACCCTCTTCTTTCCTCCTCCCCCCTACTCTGAACCTGTGCTTCCTCTTCCCTGCCCAGAAGTGGCCAGACAGTCCAGAACTGGGATAAAATTTCTAGGGACGCCATCTTGGACTTCTTTTAATCTGGTTTTAATTTCTTTTTTAATTCTGTTGTGATTGGAATTTTAATGTTTTGTATATTTGTTTTACTTTATTTAACCATTCTAGTAATAATGGTCTGTGATTTGATTTTAAAATCCTTGCAAAAGTCAATTTTGCTGCAGTCATAAATAATTCGATATTGTTTGGGAATAGGAGCTACCGAATTAAGTAGTAGGAGTTTGATTGTATTATCCACTTTAAACTGAAATTGGTCTACTTTTGGGACCTAAGGCCTAGTGAAGACTGAGTTAAACTAATCAATTTTACCTTTCTCTGGGAATGCCCCCTCAGCTAGCCCCTTTCCTCTTTATTCCTTAGGTTTATCTCTCTACATCCAGAAAGAGAAGAAAGGGAAGGCAGCGTAACCATCACAGTCCAGAAGTATAATACAAAAACTAATCTTTGTCATATATTCAGTAGTTAACATCAGGCAAGCCACACTCTAAAATGCGGAAGTGCTAAGTAACAAAAAGTAATGCTACAGGAGACTTGAAAACAGAAGTGAAATGAAAATATTGCTATATTTTGTTCTTTCTCCTTTGGGCCTTGTGTGAAAGCTAGCCTACCAAAATGCCTTATTAAGACATATGATTAACTTCCCCAAATAGGAGTGAGTTTGCAACTTAGCAAAGAACTTTGTTGAACTTGACTTTCTGGGCTGCAGACTTTTTAAATGGCCACAGTATTTAACATGCATTCCTGTCTTAACAAAAAAGTATTGATGAAGCTGGTCATTTCTCTTAACTGTTCCACCGAAGTGCCCCTCTTCTTCTTTGGGGGTGGGGTATGTGTCTTTAGAGCCTGCTTTGTTCAAGGAAGTGTTTCTGTTGAAAATCAGTTGCTGCTATGATGTTGAAACCACATCTTAAATAATTTCATAATAGAGATGTGCACCACAAAACAAGCACACAAACAAATAGCAAACAAAAAAGCAGCATATCAGGGAGCCAAAAAATATCAGTATTCCTGGTTGTTCAGACTTCAGATATTGGTTTGGTATTAGGATCAATGGGGTTTTTTTTTTTGCAGGGGGGTGATTCTGCTATTATTTGGCTTCACTGTTCTGTATGGGAATCTTTCTGAGGGGTTAGAGGGGCTGTTTTTAAGCAAATGACACCAAAATTGCAGTGGAACTGTGTATCCACTAAAAAAAACCCTTGGTTTCTAGTGAATTGACCCAAGAGGCCCAATTGAACCAAGAGTCCCCAGTCATCCTCCATTGTTTCTGGAAGAATTCCGTGTTTTCTCCAAGGCAAAGAATAGCCAAAGATACAAAAGCAACCACTGGTCAAAAGCCAGTTCTTGTTGGTTCTACAAACAGAACCAACAAGCCCAGCAGAACCATGGGGCAATGTGGCATGCCTAACACAACCAGTGTCAAACCAGAGAATCCAAGCCAAACTGATTTAACATGGAGGGATATACTAAAAGGAATAATTGGATTACTTGTTAGCAACAATGGGAGGTGCTGAAATGCCAATTTACTTGCATGGGCTCCATTGAAGTACATTACAGCACACTCGAGTTGCAATGAAAATATGAATGGATACAATACGGGTCACAGGGCCCAGGAGGAGTGCTCTGGGACTGGAATAACAACCCCGAGTGGAATAATGGCCTCTGGGAGTAGCATAAGTGTTCTGGGCCTGGAGTGACAGCTCCCAGAGTGGAATGATGTTTCCTGGAATGAGGTAAACTGCTCTGGGACTGGAATAATACCCCTGAGAATAATGACATTCCTTGGGAGTAGCATAAGTGTTCTGGGACTGGAATGACAGCTCCCAAGTGGAAGAATGGTCCCTGGGAGTAAAAGTGTTCTGCAACTTGAATAAGAGCATCCAGAGTGGAATAACCGCCCCTGGGAATAGAATCTGTGCTTTGGGACTGGAATGAGGCATCAGAGTAGAATGCCCAAAATGGTTTGTCTGGTTCTAGGAATGGTCATTCCACTCTGAGGGCTGTCATTCCATTTGCAGGACACTTCTGCTACTCCCAGGGACTGTCATTTCACTCTGGAGGCTGTCATTCCAATTTCAGAGCAGTTTATCTAGTTTCAGGGATTAGCATTCCTCTCTGTGGTCTTTCCAGTCCCAGTAGACTTCTACTCCCAGGGGATGTCATTCCAGTCTGAGAGCACTGGGCACTGATTCCAGTTCTGGGGCTATCATTTCAGTTCCAGAACACTTTTGCTACTCCCGGGGGGACCTGATTGCACTCTAGGGACTGCCATTCCAGTCCCAGAGCAGTGTATCTGAGCCCAGAGACCATAATTCTAAATCTGTTCTGCATTTTCATTGCAGTTTTTGTGTACTATAATACATTTCAATAGAACCCATACAAGTCAGTGGGCATTCTTGGTTCCCATTATATCCAGTGAATGTTCCATCATCTCCAATTCTTGCCAGTGGGCAATCCTGCAATTTGTTTTAGGCCATCCCCAAATGTCGAACCAGGGAAACCAATGCAAACCAACTTGAGCAAAGAACACAATGTTGCAAGGCCAACAGGACCAATTTCAAAGCACAGAATCCAAGCCAAACTGCCAGGCAAGCCAATACCAAGTCTTGGGAAGCAGATAGACACACAGTTTTTTTAAAAAGCCTTAAACTGCTTCCCCCCCAGTAACCCCAGATAATCCCGAATATTTCAAGAATTTTGGGGGACCTACTTACTGGTATCCCAGGTACTATCCAGACGCATGGATACATCTGAAAAATATCCAAAAGGTATTTTTGGATATGTATTCAGACCGGAAATATCCAAACACACATCCCTACTTCATATCTTTCCTTTTATAAGGCCACATATTAGTTTGTTCTTTCACTGTATATGTAAAATTGAGAATGTTCATCAGCTTTTCATAATGCAAAAAAAAGAAAAGAAAAAGGGAGATGAGTGAGAAACAAGAGATGATAATGACTGTGGAGACCATGTTGCAGAAGAAATGTGTTTGGCAGACTTTTCGTTTGGACCAGATGCCTAAAGCTGTTGTCTGCTTTGCAGCATTTGGAAGTATTCTGTGAGCTGAAAGGTCTGAGAGCTTCGCTTGCGTAATAAAGTCCCCAAATAAGGTTGGGTTACTGTCAGCATTATTGTTACTATGTTTGAAGGTCTTATCCAAAAGCTTTGCAGAAACTTGAATTGCTAGTTTCAGACATTTAAAACATTGCTTTATGAAGTGACTTGTGCATCATTCAGAAAAAGAATGCTTTTTAGAAACTGTTAAAATTCCCTCTCAAAATTTTGCATGGAGAACCTTTTTTAAACTGCCTTTTGCATGAGCTTTTAAAATTATTGAAAACAAAATTATAAGACTTTGTGGTTAACAACAAGTAGGTTAGATGTGTGCTATAGATGTGTGCTATATAGTTGTTGAACTATGAACCTTATGCTAGTAGTTAATGAATAACTGGCAGTAGACATTAAAATTTATTTCTTCTGTTGTTCCTCTACTGCTAAATTAGTTTATTTAGGCATTTATGCCCACTCTTGTGCCATATTCACACCAGCAGTTGTAGAGAGATTTGATGTATTTCCAATATTTGTATAGGGCTCAGCTGTGGACAAGAGAGTCTAATCAGATTTAACTAAAATGCTTCAGTGTATGAAAAAACACATGTTTTTTAGAACTGGCCTAACAGTCCCTAAAGGTCCAAATTGCAAAGGGACATGTGGTGGGCATGACCTTCCCATGGAAGAATCACAGGTTTCAAGAGAACACAGTCTGAAAGCAACTTACTGAGCACACTATTATATGATGGATGCTCAAGGAATTGGGTAGAAGTTTCCATCAAACATGTTAAATCTTCTGACAAGAGAGCATGGGATTGCTATATATATATATGTGCAAAGAACAATTTTCTGCCACTTAGCCATAGCCCCTCCTCCAACTGTGCCCACACTTTCTTTTTGTAATTTTGTGACATGGAAATAAGTGATATGGCAGGAACAGATGGAGATAGAGCAGTTGAATGGTGCCATCTATTGTTGCTCTTTGTATTAATGGATTTTATTTACATTGGGTTTTAATAATTGTGATATTTTAAATATTTTATGTATTTTGCTCTGTTGTAACCCACCCTGAGCCTGTGTGCAGGGGAGGGCGGGCTAGAAGCCAAATAAATAAATTGCAAAGCAGCCATAGAAGGAAGCGTGGAGGATATGGGTAAAGTCACTTCAGTGCTGGATATACTGTGTAAATTGTAGTCTTGGTCAGCTGCAGTAATCCTCCAATTTAAAGCTATGGTCTGGGGATCTTTCTTTAGAATGGAGGAGTGTAGGCTTGAGCTAAGTGTAGCAATGTTAGTGGAAAGTTAAGCATGGTAGAGTAACTGCTGATGATGCAGAAGAAACCTTCATCTGTAGATGTGAAATGTAAGACAGTGAGGCTGTATGTTGTCAAAGGCTTTAGTTGCTGTAGATTTTCCGGGTTGTGTGGCCGTGGTCTTGGCATTGTATAACCTGACGTTTCGCCAGTAACTGTGACTGGCATCCTCAGAGGCATAACACAGAAAGATGGAGTACTCTCTGTGTCAAGGTGAGAAGAAAATGATAGGCAGGTAATTTATATCTACTCCATTTTTGGAACAGCACCAAAGTTCAGCGGAAGAAAAAGGAAAAGCAGAGGACAATAACGCTATAGAAGATAATAGCGAACACAGATCGAGAAGCAGTGGTAGTTCATCGAGTAGTTCTTCAGAAGGAACTCTGGACTCTGAATCAGAATTAGGAGCAGCAGCTCGTAAACCTCACAAAATCAAGCTGACCTTTGATAAAAACAAACGTAGAGGAAAGAAAACCGATAAATAGCTTAACTCTGAATATATGATTTCTTTTTTATTAATATTTGAAATACTAAGATGCACCCACTATGGCTAATTATGCTTGTATTTGTTTGAATTAGTAATATTAATAGCTAATCTCCATCTTCTTAAAAAAACTAAACAATAGGGAAACACCAAGAAATTGATGTATAGATTGTTATATGATCCTTGCTTACTCTGTATTTTAGTTTAGAATAACCCTTACCCTTATCCTTTGTAGTGTGTAGAGATTAAAAGCAATAAAAATGGGGGGGGGGGATAAAAACAAAATATAAGGACCAATCCAAGTGTTCTAATTCATAACCAGAGTCTTTTTGAAAGAAAATAAATCCTCTAGGAACAGTAAAATCCAATCTTTTTTAAAAAAAATCTTTTCAGAATAAGCCAAAATAATTTCCTCGGTGTAAATTGTGCTTGTCCAAAGAATCCATCCATACACCTACCGTCCAACCATCCCTTCTTCCCTCTGAAAAAGTGTGCTTGCACACAAAAGCTTATACCTGGAATAAAATGTTGTTGGTGTTAAAGCTGCTATGGGACTTCAACTTTGTGCTCTCTCTCTCTCTCCCTCCTCCCCCTTCCTTCCTCCCCCAAAAAGGAGGAGCAGCCCCAGAGAAGAAGCAGAAGCTGTGTGTGTATGTGAGTGGGGGGCTTGTCTTTGTATCTCTCCTGAACAAAGCAGGATGCAGCCACTGAAGGAGCTCGGTGGGGAGGGGAGGCAAAAGGCAGGAAGCAGGAAGCAAAGAGCCACTTAGGGAGCTGGGGGGGGGGAGCAAGTTATGGTGCAGCTAAAGCAGCAGCCCTGGATAAGGAAGCAGGAGAAAGAAGTCACTCATGGGCTGGATCTGAGCCCTGTTGGGGCTGGATCCGACCCATGGGCCATATGTTTGACACCCCATCTGTAGAGGTTCTCACTCTTATGGTTGTGAGTGAGCAAGAATCTAGAAAATTAATAGAGTGACAGGAAACCAATGTAGATGATAATACAGAAGGTAGCTGAGAATAATAATGTAGTATCCTATCTTGATATGTACAGCTTGATCTCCAGGTATAAAAGCAAGTCAAAACAGTGTTAAGCTTAAATGTGAGCTTTGTAAAGAAAAAAATGAAAATGAAAATCTTTTTCCTAACATATATACTTTAAAGTGCCTTAATATTTTCTCATTTAGAAAGTATAGTTGTTAACTATTGTAGAGTGAGGTTATTTCACAATAAACACTTATGACTAAGCGGTGTTGCTACTATTAAGGTGAACTTTCAAGAGTTCCTCTTTTCTGTTTACAAGTATATGCATCTCAATATCTTCCTGATTTAGAAAAAGGAATGTGGTACTAATGAACTTCATTGGGACAGTTAATGCAACCTTTCAAAATTTCCTATCTTACAACAGTGCAAAGATTAAGGTGGGATAGCATTCCCCAGTCTTGCAGTTTCATTACACAGGACATTAAAATAGCTTGTAAGCAAATTGATTCAAATAAAATCTCCCCTTCATATTCCATTCAGTATGTCTGAAACACTGCATTCTTGTATAACTTGATCACTTGCTGTAAAAAGTGATCAAGTTATACAACATCAAAACAATCAATATATCTAATTCTCAACATGGCCCTATCTATAGATACTTAAATCCAGAGACAAGACAGATCTTTCTGCAAAACTGAGAAAGCCCTGAAATCTGCAGAAAAATCTGGAATCTTTAAAAAATAAGAGAGAAGGATGAGACATACTGTGGTGCAGTGGTTAGACTTAGATCTGGGAAACAAAAGTCCAGTTGCCTACTCTGCCATGGCAACTTGCTGGGGGAACCTTGGGCCAGTCGCTTTCTGTCAGCCTAATCTACTTCACAGGGTGCTTGTGAGGATGAAATGGAGAAAAGGTGAATGGCATAAGCTGTTTTGGGTTCCCATTGAGTATGGTGGGGTATAAATGAAATAAATAATAAAACTGAAGGGGGTTGGCAGATAAAGGTTGGCTGATGAGTGGGAAGGAGAAGAGGAAGCAGGGAAAGGGGAGATTATATGGAGGCTGCCAAGAGGAGAGAAAGAAGAAATAGTGTGGGGAAGGGGATAGAGGGGAAAATGAAGTGATGGCTACAAGTCTTTGTGGGTTCTCCACTTGTACTGTCCTATGAAAATGTAAGCATGACTGGCATATTGATACCTTTGTTTTTAATCAACACTTTAAGTAAGCCTTTCTAATGGTATTTTGAGGCTTACTGTTGGCAGTTGTGCAAGTTACAGTGTCTTGAGCTTCCTTGATCGGTTGGATCCACGTGGGAACGAATGTTCTTGAGCCTGTGAAAGTAAGCTGTAAGATTCTAACCAGTATAAGGGGTCCGGAAAGGAAAGAATGTGCTTGTACAGGATTAGCCCACCCAGGCCAGGCCAGGAATGAGAGGGAATCCTATACTTTTCAGTACATTAAACAACAAACCACGAGATGGTCTATACCCTCTCTGGTTTCCAGACAATTTGCCACCAGAACCTCTTTTCACTAGTCCCTGCTTTTCCCAAGGGGAAGAGATTCCAAACTCTTAGTTGGCATCTGGGACAGAACACATTAGCAACTCAATCCAGAGATGCATGCTTTTTACCCTCCAATGGTAGCATATGTGGTGAGTGTTAGGCCCAAGATTTTAGACTTGGAATCCAAGTTACAACATCAAAGACCATTAGAAATAAGAAGGATCTTTATTCAGTACAGAGCACAGCAAACAGACTAGGAGATTACAAAATAACAAAGGCTAGGGCAATTTGCCTTAACTTCACATTAATGAGATTCATAGTTACCAAATTCAGGAGCATCCAACAGTCCAAGTATATACCAAGGGATTTTGAAGGGAAATCCCATCTTGCACAAGCATGTGGTCCAATTCACAAAGCAGGTCTTTGTTTTCCAATAGACAGCATTTCAGGTGCAATAAAACAGACAATGACAGGGGAGAGAGCAAGAGCAAGAGAACTCACTCCCATAGGGATCAATCAATTATACCCCAATCTAATCATGATTAGCCATGGCCATTTGGCCAATTACGAGTGGACAGGGGGTGTGCCCAATTGTTGGTTGTCATAGCTGCGTGTGGGGATAGGCTATAAGTTTGGGACCCCGCCTGCTGTCATCTGACCCAAACTCCAGCTACTTCATTGTGTACGTGACTGGTCGCAAGTGAGCCAGAGTGTGAAGCCTTACAGTCTAGCTTCTAGCATGGAAGTGTGAAGAATGTGGGTTATAAAGTTGTTCAGGCCATCTGGCCCACCATTTGGCTTGCAACAGGAAATAAGGCACAGCCTGTTATCATAATGTAATCACAGGAGAAGGCATGTGGATATAGAAAGCAGAAAGCAATTTTTCTATACAGTGCTTCAGCTGAGAAACCAGTGTATTTGAGAATATACAACTCACACAATATCATTGCATACTCTGATATGTAAGATAGTATATGAAAACAAGCGAGATAACAAATGGAAGTTGCATAAGGGAAACTGACTAGTGTGTCAATCACCAATGACTCCTTTATCCTAGTTTGTTTAATCTGAAACAAGACTTGTATAAGATATTGCATAGCTGGTGTCTTACTCTTTACATAATGAACATAGAATAAAGGAACAGTAAATATAAATATGGAGTGTTCCTTTGTGGACTTCATCTACAAGTTGCAGAAATCTTCTGATTTTAAGAATGTTGAGCTAAAATTCTAAAGGAAACTATGCTGACTCTCTAGCCTCTACCCCACACTGGTGACAAGGCGCAGTTCAGTCTTCCTGGATTTCAGTTTGGGCTTTCCAGTATCAAACCTTGGGCAGTGAAACTGCTAGAATGTTGGTGAGAAAACTATTAATCTATGACCTGGAAATCTAAACTCTGGGGAGAAATTTGGATGGGAAGAATTTCATGAGCACCATTTTAACTGCTAAAAGTAATCTTCTAACAGCAGTGAGCAATGGGTTGGACCAAATGATCCATGACTAGAATGAATACATGGAAGGGGTTTCTTCTGCCTTCTTGTTATGCCCCTCACAGTTGTTTCTGAGGGGCAAGGGTATCTTTGGGAACAGAGTGGGATGGGTTGTGAAGGGTTGTAGCCTGAAGACGGATTTGCCAGAGGTCCTTCCGTATATATGCATTGCAAACCCATCTCTTGTGAGGGCTTTTGCTGTGTTCATGAAGAACTTGTGCAGTGGGGGAGGAGAGTGACCTACACTGGTTTATCTGCTCCTCCAGTACTGCATTTCCCTCTTAATGGGGAGGATTCCCTAACCTCCCTGGGGTTGCAGGGGAAGGGCTGCTGGAGGAAAGGAACTCATTCCTTTTGCAGCAAATGGGTGCGATCCCACCGCAACATCTGGGAATCGGCGTGCACCCGTTCCTGATCCATCCCTTCAGAACGAAAATGCAGTGCAAAAAAGAACCTACTAACTGGTAGGACTTACTTGAAGCACCGCAGCAATCGAGGCTCCCGGCTGAACTGCGCACGCGCACACATGCGCAGTTTGGCTGCCTCACTCTCCTTTCAGTGGCTCCCCCCCTCCGGCATTTGATTGTGCTGGGGAGGAACTGCACGGCGGCTCAGGGGATCTGTGTGATCCCGCCGCTGCGTGTCTCTTTTGGTGCGGCTTTGAAAAGCCGTACTTTGGCCGTACTTTTCCCCCCGTGTGGCAGGGGCCTAAGTTTAGCTGATCTTCCAGTTCTTTGGGTGTAGGCACTGCTAACACTTTCAAATTTGGAACTTTTTTGATCTAAGCTGTAATGTTAACTTCCTTCTGCTGCTTTTAAAGAAAAGACATCAATATAGCATCCAATTGACGAATCTCGTCAAATATTGTTACGATAGAAATCCAGCTAATATGGTTATGATAGAAATCCAGTTTAAGCACGCTGAGGAAGGAACAGGAATAATGAATCTGAGGTGGTGTTCAGCACGCTAATCAGGCACATCAAAACTGTATTAAAGAGACCAGGTGGTCCCTGCAGAAGCTGTTAGATATGGGAGCCTCAAAGTAATTTTTTTTTTTGCTAGAATAGCCTTTTATAGAATGATAGTTTATAAGAGATAACTGATGTGCACGTTGCATCCTAAAAAATGAACTTGTATTCTCAGACTGTTGCTGCTATCTGCATTGGTGGTCTCTTTCTCAGCCTAATTAAGGATTAGAGCTGGGTGTATGTATATCTTTAGGGCCAGAGTAGTGCATGCAACTTCCCTGATAACCGCATGTGTCTCCATGGTGGACATGCCTACTTTTGAGAGGCATGTGTCTATTTGTGTATCATTTCAGCACAGAGTGGCATGTCTAAGTGCAGCTGTAAAGTTGTTGCAGACGGTGTTCTGACTTGCACAACCCCCTAGCTTGTTGTCATGCTCATTCACTCCTTTCATCATGCTTGGAGCATGGTTAAAAACTTCCTGGTTTTGTAACTCCTCAGGCAAACTGATGTACAATAACATCCAAGTGGGGTTACCTAGGTAAATTGGAATTGATTCTTTCCCATAAAGCAGGAATCTACACCACAGTGTAAACTCAGCTTAGAATCCTGGAGCTTCTTTCCGACCATTGCAGCAGATTGTAATGTGACGGTTTCTAAAAGCTAGAAGTGCTCTATTGCCCCTTCAAGTAAGGGGAGGGAGCATGCAAACCGAAAACAAGACACATTAATGCTCATCATGAACCAGCCTCTGTCAGTGTCTGAATAAAGTTGCTGATACATCACTCTCAAAATATGCTTTTTGTGTTACAGTACCATATGAATTATGAAACCTGAATTTTTATAACTGTTGCTCTGGTTTAGGTGATATCTCACTTACAAGGAATACTAAACTGCTCCTGGAATTCAATACGACAAAGCCTTGTCCACAGCAAAGTAGTCAACATCTACAAAGCAGCATCAATTTCTACTGTGGGAAGACTCTGGTTAGTATGGCATTATTGCTTTCCCCCTTTCCGTAAAGACTGTGGATGTGTCTTGGTGGGATCACAGTCCTTTTACACACCACATTCTTGTGGAATTCTATCAGGTTTAGTACTAGAATGCCTTTATATCATTCCTTGATGTATTCCTGTGGCTTAGTCCTCCAGCCTGTGGATATCCTGAAGCTTGCTTAATCATTACTGTTACATACTTACAGAAGGAAGTTCTAATGGAAGATGCTAAATTAGAGGGAACCTGCCTGAAATGACTAAGGTTGCTCCCAGTTCCGTGACGTTGTCTGTCCCTGTTTTTGTAGCTTGCTTCTTCTCTGTCAATACCAAGCTCCCATTTTACCAGAGTAGATATGAATATGGTGCTTACTAGGCTGTAGAGCTATGGAGCTGCGGTGGCTCAAGTGGTTAAGACGCTGAACTGCAGGCTGTGGAAGGTCGGTAGGTCAGCAGTTCGAGACCCGAGTGTGCCGCATGACGGAGTGAGCTCCCGTCTCTAGTTCCAGCTCCTGCCAACCTAGCAGTTTGAAAGCAAGAAATTGCAAGTAGATAAATAGGTACCACTTCGGAGGGAAGGTAACAGCGTTCCGTGCGCCTTGGTGTTTAGTCATGCCGGCCACATGACCACGGAAACGTCTTTGGACAGCGCTGGCTCTTCGGCTTTGAAACGGAGATGAGTACCGCAACCCTAGAGTCGGATTCGACTGGCTTTCGAGCAAGGGAACCTTTACCTTTACTTTAGGCTGTAGGGCTGCCGACCTCCAGGTGGCATCTGGAGATCTCCGGTTATTACAGTTGATGACTGTGATCAGTTTCTCTGGAGAAAACGGCTGCTTTGGAGGGTGGGCTCTATGGCATTAATACCCTGCTGAGGATCCTAACCCTCCCCAAACCCTTCCTTTCCCAGGCTTTGCCACCCCAGGTCTCCAGGTAGTTCACAGCCCGGAACTGGCAACCCTACCAGGCTGTCATATCTCCCCCAAAAGAGCAGTAGTTAGAAAGCTAGGCGCAAGAATTAAATAAGAGCCGGGTTTTTTCATACTTGAGCTTTAGTGATCCTGTAGACTAGCTATTTGTGAAACATGTTTCTGAATATCACCACTTCCTTAATTAGGGTTCGCCAGAATTTGTGGCTTCAACAGACTGTGTGCACTACTTTGAGTGGAAGACACATGTTGCATGCAAGAAGGATTTGTTCAAACCAAAGAAAGAGGTAAGACAACTTATAGGCAGGCAAACAGATCTTGGTTTTTATCGCCTTGCATTCTCAAGGGTCGAAAGATGATGTACTCATTTTGTTAATCCATTTTGTGGGTTCCACTAACGCATCACATATGACTTTATATTCACCTGATTTGTGGTCAGACACTTCACTCATGGTGAACCTTTGTTTTTCAGCCACAGCTTGCACATTGGCAAGAACTTCACTGTTAAAGGGCTCAGGGCTTCTGAGTCTTGAGCACAACCTTGCCACCGTTATAGGAGGAGGAGGCCTGAAAACTACCAAGCCCCCTTCTAGATCGATCCCAAAGCTCAGACCCAGTTTGCAAGGGTTCTGGCACTATTGCCTGTACTCCCTTCCACCCTTGGTTCAGAATCTGCAGCAACAGAGACTTCAGATGTAGAGCCTGTTTGGTTCTCCATAGTCCATCTTCTAAAGCCACACGAGCATGGTCACATCTGCATCCATATTGCCTGTGTGAGAGGATGCATACTTCCCCGAGTAATTTTTCATTGCTGCATTGCAATGTCTGTTTGAATTATGGAATTGCATCCTGCAATTATTTTCAGTGGCTTAATGTCATTAATACGTTTAATTTTTTAGGTGCCCTGCTATGTGTATGATGGCTTGAAGAAACATGACTTGAATCCATTGATTAAGACTTCTGGAGCATACTTGGTTGATGAGTCAGAAGATGATGTAGAGCTACATATAAACATCTGTAGAAACATAGGTTTGAACCTCAGTGTGCATTGTCTGTCAAACACTCCGTAGTGTAGCCTGCTTTCTTTCCTTTTCTAAAAAGCTGTTTCAGCTTTGTGTTTGCATTACATTTTGAGCTTTTATTATTTGAAAGAAGCCATCTTCTGGACAGTATCCCCCCTTGCCATGACACATTCCACCCAATATACTCCATATTGTGTTTTGCTTAAATTCTCTCCACCTGTATGCTGTACCTCCTTTCTTATAATGAGATTGGTGTAATAATGCCATGTTGCTTTCCTCTGTCCTTCAGCACTTTCTTCCCCATGCACTCTCATGCTTAACTGCTTCAAGCATGCTACACTGGGAGGTTTTTTGTCTTATCTAACGTAGAAGATGGCAGCTGAGGTACTGAGTTGCTTAGTGCAACCGAAAAAGGGGAGAAAAACACAACCCTACGTGAGAAAGGTCTCAGCCTTTTTGGTTACCTTTACCGTACTGAGTTGCTTAGTCGATTGACGTTCCCAAGTAATTGTCCCAATGAATAGTGGTGTCCCTGTGAATATTCACTAGTGGGTTTTATAGGCCTGTCAGCAGAGGAGCTAGGCATGCCCAAGATTTCTCTAAACAGTGGCTCCACAGACAGCCAACGCAGTGCTCTGTAGCCACTAGAACTCCTTGCTATCAGCAGCCACAGTATTGAGTCACTTGGCATTCTGCTGAAGTTCTTCATCTTGTTGATAACCTCATAGAGTTGAGTGGTGAGCCTTCTCCAGACTCTTGTTTGCTTTTGTTTTAAGTTTGAGAAGAACAATCCTTTTGCTTGTTTTTGCGGGAGAGAGAGGGCCAAACTGGTTATTGTATCGATTTATGCAAACAGAAGCCCTCTGCCGAAAATGTGTGTTGAAATCAATGCGTGTAGAAAAGGGGCAGCCATGGCAAGCACACTGGCCTCACTAGTCATCCACACACAGTCATTTGACCATGAGCTGTGTTCAGTTGGTTAGTCACGCTTAGGTAGGGCCAGCATACTTGTGCCCACTCCCTCTTTGTGGATGTTGATTTCACTGTGCTGGTGGGGCATCCTCCGTGGCATACCTGACTTTTACCTGACCTTGTTGGATGATTCTCTCTGTTCTCCTCCTGTCCCCCGTCCCCCCCGGCTGCTGCTCCTTTTATAGAAAACGTGGTCAGAGTTAATTGGAAGTCTCTTCAGCCTAACTAAGCCTTCAAAAGCCTGGCCTAGTATTTCTCCTATAAATCTAAAGTTCTGGCAAGGTAATAACAGGCATTGTGTTAACAGGAAAGTCTGGTGCAACTAGGAATTGTCCGGAGGACGCTGCAGCTTGCTTGTTGAAGGATGGCCTTGCACTTGACATGGGACAGCCTAAAGATCAACTCAAGTTTGAAAGAAACAGGTATGCTTGAAATACTTACTCTGAAGGGATGTTTGCATGTTCCTCACAACAATGATATCAAATGTGCATAATTGTCACTGAAACTTTGAAGATGACATTTCTCCCATTTCACTGCCACTTATCAAGAATGTGGGTGACTCTTGTTGTCATTTAGTGTGGTTTCTTTCATATACAGCTTTGGAATTATTCTAACCTTATGTTTATGTGGCAGTTAAGAACTAGAGACAGAATGGTCTAAAGCCCCTTTTTAGCACTTTAGATTGAATTATTTATTTTATTTTAAACATTTCTATGCTGCCTCCTGCCACTTATCAAGAATGCGGGTGGCTCTTGTTGTCAGTTTAGTGTGGTTTCTTTCATATACGGCTTTGGAATTATTCTAACCTTATGTTTGTGTGGCAGTTAAGAACTAGAGACGGAATGGTCTAAAGCCCTTTTTTAGCACTTTAGATTGAATTGTGTTATTTTATTTTAAAACATTTCTATGCTACCTTTCCACTCAAATAGCATCCCCAAGGTGGCAAGCATCAAGACATTAAAACGTTACAACTGCCTTTAAAATATACAAGTGGAAGCCTGCAAGGACTTGCAGGAGGCATAGTTCCCTTGTTCCCATGGAGGAAATGGCTGCTTTGAAGGGTGGAGTACATGGCATCGTACCCCTCTGAGGTCCCCCCCACCTCCTCAAACCTCACCCTCCCCACTCTCCGTCCCCCAGATCTCTAGGAATTTCCTAAGCTGGAGAGGGCAACCCTGTCTCTTTCTCACCCAACAGTCAACCTACCTTGAACAGTACTTGATCCTGTAGAATACTTGCTACTGTTGAACAGTAGCAAGCAGTCAGGCCTAGCTGAGTTGTGCAAGTTGGGTGGTATCAAGTCACACAAAGGTTGCTGCCAGGCCTAGGGTTGTCAACCTCCAGGTGGGACCTGGGGATCTTCCAGAATTACAGCTGAGCTCCAGATGACAGGGGCTAGTCCCTCTGGAGAAAATGGCTGTTTTGGAGGGTGGACTCTATGACATTATATCCAGACATTATTTCCTCTGCCTCCCCAAACCCTGCCCTCCTCAGACTCCACCCCAACATCTCCAGGAATTTCACAAACTTGAATTGGCAAGCCTAGCTAGGTCTGGCCCCAATGAATCCTCTTTTAAAGGCCAAAATGGTCATGGAAAATCCCCCCCCCCGGTCTTTCAGTGACATAACCAAGCCTGGAATACTATGGTTGCCTAGCAACAACCACTGAGGGACTCCGTTGCTTAATGCTACAGGTGCTCCTTTTATCATTTTCGGGGTTTTAATACCCCAATGTATTTTTTTTTAATTACACCTTTTCCTGCAAACCTAGAACAGTTTTCAGGTTTGTAGAAACATCTGCCTTGTCCGTTCACAGCTCCAATCACCAGTTTTATATATGCTAAGATTTTGCCAACTTTGCTCTTAGTGTATAGATGTGTAATATATTTAATCATACTATAAAAATGTAAAGGCTTACAAACACAACCAGGGAGGAGGGCCAGTAAGAATTTACCGGAAGGATATGCCGAACAAAACAAAAGTCTTCACCTGCTGATGGAAGATGATGACACCACCTTGGTGGCCAATGGGTGGAGTAGCAGGCTAAGATGACCATTTGCTTACTTGGCCAGAGGTGAAACTAGCCTAATGTATCCAATGATGCTGAATTTTCTGGGGACCACCTAAATTAAAATGTTCCTGAAAGATGGTAAAATGGCAGTGTTTGGTCCTGTTTCTGAAATTTATGCGTGTCTTAATATTTTAAATCTCTTCCTAGTTTGAACAGATATTTCGCATTGTATTACATGATTTCCTTCTTGCCTTCTAGGCTTGTTTTGACATACGAGAGACAATTTAGCCATCAGGAAGAGAAGCCAGACTTCTGTCATGGACATAACCCAGCAGTGACTATTACTTTTGTCTGCCCACAGGGGAGGAGAGGAGAGGTAACTACAGTCTCCCATAATTGGTGTCAAGTCTGTACTGCTCAGCTAGTGAAACTGATGGATCAAGCCTTCAGCCCTAAAATTCCCCCTACTAAGGCTGCAATATAGATCTCATGTCTGAAGCCCAAAAAAGACCAGACCGGACTAATTGCTGTAGATCAAATGATTATGTGTTTAAATACCACCTATTTATAAATGTTGCATTGCTTGGTAAGCTTAGAATCCAAGGTTAGGCATGTGCCATTGTGGTGTACCTCATTCCTTTGCTGATGCTTGGATACCCGTTTCCTATGCTAGGTGGGTGGCAGCAGCTGCAGCAGCATTTGAAAGAACCCATTGAACAGTGCTGTGATACAGTAGCATTTTTGAGTATTCAGTATATTGGTTTAGAAGCCTAATCATATCTTCCCCCTTTCTCTCTCTTCCCCCACCCCCCGGTGTCCCTTCCAATCCCAGTAAAGTTGATTCCTAGGTTTGCAGGATCTGCTTGTACTAATAGCCGTGTGGGGGGAACTGCAGTGCTGCTGGGGAAGTGTTTTTGTCTAGTTTATTTTTATCTTTCCTTTTCTCCTAAAGAGCTCAGGTGACATATTTGGTTCTCCCTTGCTGCTCTTTATCCTCACAACAATCTTACAAGGAATGAAGCTGCCCTTGTATTAGTGAAGCTATGCATCACTTTACCTCCTGCTCCTCCCTCCACCCTCCCCTTGTCTCACTTCACTAGTAGGCTATGTTGGGTCCCTCGACCAAAATTTCCCAGAATCCGAAGGGACTCCTGCAGGGAGGGAGATGTGGGAAAGATCTGTGATCTTTGAGGCCACAGATTACGGGATTCAGCCCCACTTTTTTCCCACTGCCAAATGTACCATTGGAATAGGAGTATATATGATTTTCACTAATTCCTCCCTCCCGCTGCAGGCACCGTATTATAGGTGGCCCTTTGACCTCTCAGAAGCATGGCTTGAGGGAGTACACCAAGCCACACGGGGGGAACTATACAGGGAAGTTGACTTCTGTAAATTCTGCTTAGCTCATCCTAGATAATGGCTTATAATTAGCTTGTTATCCTTATGTCAACCATGTAAAGCAGGCCCCCCTAGTGCTGTTGGGGGAGGTAAAGTCCCAAATCCTATGGCTATGACTTTGTAGCTAATGTAGCTTTTGATTTTGAATAATTGTTTTGAACGGATGCTAATAGAGAGTTGAAAAATCAGCTATCTGTTTGACTGTGCATTACCCTTACTTATAGAAGTTGAAGTGATTCCCATTCAGGGAGTGCTGTTGTGCATGATAACTTTTTTGCCTAAATTGCTCCCTCCGCTGTACCAGAGGATTTTTCTGAAACTAAAGTGTGGGTGTCTAGAGATTTCATTGTATGAGACTTCTCCCCACCTTGGTGTAAAAATTACAGATTATTTGCTTGTGCTATATAGAGACAGATCTGAAACCAGACATTGGTGAGGCAGTAAATAACAGAAATGCTAAACCTCATTAAAATGCACAGTAGTCTGAAAACTGTCTAGTAAAGGGCAGGATCTGAGTTCTGATACAACTAGGAATAAGGCTCGTTTGTGGAAATACAACGAGCTCTAGAAAGAGGCTCTGGGAGAGTGCCCCAGCCTTGAGCACTCAGTGTTAATTTACTGTGGCGACCTCAGTAGGGTATGACAGTCTACCATTTTCTCCAGAGGAACTGGTCTCTGCTACCTGAATAGCAGTTGTAATTCTGAGTACTCTCCAGCCCTTACCTGGAGATTGGCAACAATGGTTCCTCAGGAGGAAAAGTTGTCTTTCTCTGCAATGGGGACTAAAGCAGTTTACATCATTCTCCTCTCCCCCTTTTGACTTGCACAACAACCCTGTGAGGTAGGTTAGGCTGAAAGTCTGTGACTTGTCCAAAATCAGCTGCCACAGCAAGAACTTGGGTCTAGCAGACACTGCTCTGAAGTGCTGACTGCTATGCCTAGGGTAGCCAACCTCCAGGTGAAGATCGCCAGGTATCACAACTGAACTCCAGACAACAGATCTCCCCCCCCCCGAGAAAATAACTGCTTTAGAGGGTGGGCTCTATGGCATTCTATTCAGCTGAGGCCTCTCCCCTCCTCAAAGCAACACAGCCAGTGGATAGGGACAGCTTCTGAGTGACACATCGTGGAGCCAACTGATTTAGGAGTGTGTGGAATGTTCAGAAAGTGCTACCCCACTACTCAATTACATATAAGGAGAGAGAAGTGACGTTGGCTTGGGTCAAATTTGTGTGTGTTGTCTAATCCTGGAGGCAGTCATCTTATTCTGCAGATATGGATAGTCACCTCATGTCTGCCTAAGTTTCTTTGACCCTTTTGGTTACGTTATCTGTATATGTTTTTCCATATCAGGGCACATACCCCAAACTCACTGCTGAGAGCAACTGTCGGTACGAGATTGAATGGGTTACAGAATCTGCTTGTCACAGGGATTACTTAGAGAGTAAAGATTGTACTCTGACCAGTGAGCAGCATGATATCTTTGTAAATTTGACACCTCTCACACAAGATCCTGGTAAGCATTTTCCCCCTCCCCCCCAATAGAACTGGTACACTTGTAGTATGGAGAAATAATGATAAGGACAGACTAAAGAGGCAATTTGAGCATCTATCCAGCACTTTACCACATACCTGCAGGGGTTTAAACCATTTCTAGATTTCTGTTTGAATGCATGAAGCTAACATGTCAGGGAGAAAACAAGGTTAGAAGCCTTTTTGCCCTGCTGTATTAGGTGCCCATGTATACGGAGACTAGTATGGAGACATACTGAAAAAAGTGTGCCACTCCCCTCCACCATGCTTTCTAGAGAAGAATGTCCCATCAGCTCTGTATAGCATCCAGCCTCAATTGCCTCAGAATTTGGTCTTGTAAAGAACCAGAATGCTACTTACCAAAAATAGGAAGAAGTAACTGGTGAATTCTTAGAGAGCGCCTCTGTAAAAATAGATTTTTTTTGGGGGGGAGAGTTGTAACTGTACTGTCCGTTCTGTTTCCTTAATTTAAAAAAAGTAGTGACTGAGCATCCTGCTGCTGAATCATGTGAGAAATGTTTGTATGAGCTTTTGAAGTGGCTAATTGAAAGGACTGAATAGAGATGCAGCCATGAGGGTGTGGAAACTCGGTTGCGTGTGTGCTTTTGCATTAAGCACCTACTTTTATAGAACAAATTTAGACTCCAGGGGCACCTTTAAGACCAACAAAGGTTTATTCAAGGTATGAGCTTTTGTGTGCACGCACACTTTTTCAAATATACTGGAATGGAAGGTAACACTTCAAACTTATAGACAGGCTGAACAGCAAATTAGCATGTAACATGATGAAGATGTTTTAAGATATGCAAGTCAAAACTAAATAACAAGCTAAAGTTGTAAGATCATCAGTTGTAAATCAATAAATATATCAAAATAAGACTGAGACTTCTCCATTCATTCTTCCACGCCTGAGAAGAGTGAATGGAGAGTCTCAGTCTTATTTTGATATATTTATTGATTTACAACTGATGATCTTACAACCTTAGCTTGTTATTTAGTTTTGACTTGCATATCTTAGCACATCTTCATCATGTTATATGCTAATTTGCTGTTCAGTCCCTGTCTATAAGTTTGAACCTTACCTTCCATTCCAGTGTATTTGAAAAAGTGTGTGTGCACACAAAAGCTCATACCTCGACTAAAACTTGGTTGGTCTTAGAGGTGCCACTGGACTCTAAATTTGTTCTACTGCTTCAGACCAACACGGCTGACCATCTGGATCCACAGACTTCTGTGTGGGCCTTCACAACCATTTTCCTGTAGTTATACTTCAGCTGTCATTGCCCTTCCTTTCTTTAGGCTATGTATCAGCTTATCTTGCTAAAGATGAAGAAGAGTATTACTATTACCTTAATGTATGTGGGAAAACAACTGCAGGCAACTGTGGAAATGACGGCTATATTTCTGCTTGCCAATCCAAACCTCACAGTAAGCAGCATAAAGTGGCAGGAAGATTTGCAAATCAAACCCTCAGGTGTGTACTTGACTTATAGCTGTTAGAACATCTTTTTCTACATAGCCGAGGAACTTGGCAGGTATTCATAGGAAGGGTTCCAGGCACAAGACTTATCTTGTCAAGCTATCACTCATGGTTTTGGAAGGAAACAATGGATAAATCGGGTGTCCCCCAACCTTTTTGGGCCTGCGGGCACCTTTGAAATTCTAGTATAGCATGGTGGGTGCTAGGGTTGCCAGGTCTCATCTTATCTGTGGCGGGGGGCTCCTGGCTTCTCACTGGGACTTTTCTGCCATGCGTGCAAAGCAATGATGTCACCGGTAGTGCCGTCATCAAGCTAGGGCTGTTGCACGCGATGCTCTAGCATTCAAGGCAAAATGGTAACCATAGAGTTTCCCCTCAAATGCTAGAGCATTGCTGCATGATGCCCCCAGCATGATGTTACTACCATTGCATTAGTGGAGGTCCACGGGACACTGCTGTTTGGGGGTGGGGTGAGGCTTTCCCTGCCGGCTAGCTGGCTGGCAGCTGAATGGGGCCCCCCAAATCAGGGGATCCCCTGGCCCAGCAGGGGGAATGGCAACCCTAGTGGGTGCAACCATAAAACAGCTGCTGTAGGAGGGCGGAGTCAGCCACAAAATGGCTGCTGCAGCTTACCTTCAGTCACATAGTAAAGATCCTTGTGCTGTGGTGGCAGTTGATGCCAAATCAACATTCTTAAAAATCTGCACAGCCAATCAGAAGCCTTGCTGGGCAGAAGCACCACCCACTTTCTTAAAACACTTGGTGGGCACCAGGAAATGTTTCAGTTGGTACCACTTTGGGGGATCTCTGATATAAAATATAATTAGGCAAGAAAAAAAACCAGACCAGGCAAATGTAACTGGATTGATAGTAGGGGAAAATACCGTTTACTTTTGACATTCCCCATCCCTACAAGTCCTGCCAGGTCCCTACTTTGCTCCTGCCTTTGGAGAAGAGAGAACATCTCCTGGGAATGTCCCAGCCGGTATGTTCTAGGAGACTGAAGAATGGCTGACAAGGGGTAGAGCAGTCTCCCCTTTCCAGCCATTGTTGGGGCAATGTGAAAAATCATTCACAACATTTTGTTGTGGATTCCCATTCGTCGCTGTCAACTTTATCCCAAATACCTTTTACAGCAATGTGCTTAAAAAAATGATGGGATCAAATTGAAAAACTGTATTTGGGCTGGTAAGAATGTTCTCTGTATGCTGGGATGCAACCACTGGTTTTAGCCAGGTCACTGTTGTATCTGTTCAAAAGTGTTACCCCTGTTTTTTAGACCCACACATTTAGATTCTTGCTTTTTGGCAGTGTGTGGCTCTGAATTGTAACATGTATAAAAAGGATAGGAATGGTACCCAAGGTATTGTGCCTACTTTTTCAAAACCGCCTTTTGCCCTGACATATACAATTTATGTTCTTCCGTCTGCTATGGCAAAACTGTATCATACAACACCCATTCATCCAAAATGTTGTGTTTTAGGGAAAATAGTATATTTTCTGGCACGTGTCCTTCAGTCACCTGGTTTCCTAGGCTGGTTGGGACTGCCATGTTAGGGAATGCCTGACTTTTTCACCTTACAATGTATGTCTGGCACACAGAAGGGAGGGATTTGTCTTGGATGTTCCCTAATACAAGCTGCTTCAAAAGAAAAGCTGTTCTTGTTGGCCTACAAATAATAATTTAACTTTTCAGTGGATATGCAGACAAAATTATTAATCCCAAATGGACAGCTCTGCTTAGAAACCCCTGGACCGGATGCAGAGTCTGTTGAACCCTTTTTGTTTTCTGTTAGTTGGGCTACTGACAGGCCTCTGATTAGCATAGTAAGATGATATAAGAGAGAGCTTATTTTCTCTCTCTCAAAAAAAAAATCAGGTATGCTGATGGGGACCTCATCCTAACGTACCCAGGAGGAGACACTTGCAGCTCTGGTTTCCAGCGGATGACTGTCATAAACTTTGAATGCAATCAAACAGCAGGTAACGAATGTGCAGGCGATCTGTGAACTGGTTGGAGGAGTGGCCATCCTCCTCCCTGCAAGAAAGGAGCTTTGAAGGCTCCGTTCTTTTAGAGATCCAGTTTCTTCGGTATGCCGATGAGGACTCGCTGCTACAGTATGGTTCCGCCTCTAGTTGTAGATTGTGCTCCACCTGGGAAAAAGGTCCTTCAGTATGTAACTAAAGCACAAGGGAAATCCACGGAGGACAGATGTATAGCTGACTGTTAGCCATGAGGGGTGGAACTCTCATGTTCGTAGGGAGTACACCTCTGAGTTTTAAATGCTGGGGGAAAGCTGGGGATGTCTCATGCCTTTGTGCCCTGCCTGCAAGCTCTCCAGAGCCATTAGGCTGGTCATTTGCAGGGTAAGACTACTGGGTTAGAGGGGCCTTTCCTCTGGTTCAGTAGGACAGTCCTTGCATTCTTGCATCCTTTTTATATAGCACAATCTTAAATTTTTGAGAGAATTTTTAAGTTTGCATAGAAGCTCTTTATAGAGATTTCTGTACCTTTTGACCTGGGATGTGTGTGTGTGTGTGTGTGTGTGTGTGTGTGGTGGTCCATATTGTTTATTTTTTCCTATCTTATTTCATGCTCTTCTTTTACTTTGGGGAACTCACAAAGCCAATGATGGCAAAGGAGCCCCAGAGTATGTAGGTGAAACAGACTGCACATATTACTTCACATGGGAGACGAAATATGCCTGTGTTGGAGAAAAGGAAGGTCTCCCTTGCAGGATTGTGGATAAGAAGAAGCACTATGACTTGTCACGACTGATCCGCCATTCTGGTACGGCTGTTTTAAAATGTGTTACCTTGATTGTTGGTGTTCTTATTTAACCATCTCAAATGCTGTACGCAGAGAAGATGCTTTAAGCAGTATACGTGGAAATTTTATTCCACCATCTCTTCCACCTCAGACAAGAGATTATACATTGTTGCAAGGCAATGATCAGACACTGGTGATCTCTAAAGCAGGTAGAAATAACAGAAATTAGTTGGGAAATAACAGAAAATGTCTCTAGCCCTCTTTACAAGTTACAGTGAACATATGTACAATTTGTGTACAGTGCACACTTGATTTTTCTTCATACACGCATTGAGTAATTCTCATGTTGTGTTCAACTCATACAGCTGAACATGTGATTTAAATCCCACATTTATCCAGGTGCTGGTTCCCCGATTTATTTATAAAGTAAACACATGTTGGCTGTTCCTTAAAAACAGGTGTATGCATGTACTTACAGGTTGTACATACATTCACTGTAACATGCGAACAGGGCTTCAGTGCCTACTGGTCAGTTGAACATAGTGCAATAAAATGTAGCTCCTGCTGCAGTATAAATCTGCTGAACAGCATAGGATGAGCCTTTTTGGTTGCTTTTCCAATTTTCTCAAAAGGGAGGAAAAAGAAGAAGAGATTGGATTTATACCCCGCCCTTCACTTGGAGTCTCAGAGCAGCTTACAAACTCCTTTCCCTTCTCCTCCCCACAACAGACACCCTGTGAGGTGGGTAGGGCTGAGAGAACTCTGACACAAACTGCTCTTTTTCAAGGACAGCTGTGCCAGAGCTTGTGACTGACCCAAGGTCACATCAGCAGGTGCAAGTGGAGGAGTGGGGAATCAAACCCGGTTCTCCCAGATTAGAGTCCGCACGCTTAACCACTACACCAAACAAAAAAGTATGTCATTATCTCCTTTTGCATGGATTATGAGAGGGAGAACAGGAAGGGAAGAGTTTCAGATCTCATGGCCTGATGGTAATGTCAATGGCCACTTTGGGGTCAGGAAGGAGCTTTCCTCCAGGCCAGATTGGCCAGGGATCCTGGAGGCTTTTTGCCTTCCTCTGGGCATAGAGTAGGGGGTCATTGGAGGAGTGGAGAGGAGGGTACTTATGAATTACTTGTCTTGAGCAGGGAGCTGGACTAGATGATCCTTCGAGTCCCTTCCAACTCTATATTTCTGTGTTTCCTTCCCGTTGCTTTGGGTCACGTCAGGGATGGCGAGGCAGTATAAGAATCAAGTCTTTGTATTTACTTTTCCTTGGTGACCTGCTTGAACAGTTTGCATTTCTTCAGTGCATTGTGCACTGAAGGAAAGACCAAATAGCCCGCAGCAGTTCAATCCCTTTAGACAGGCCTGGCTTCTAAAAATGGCGCTTCATGTAAACATGTGACTTCTCACCTTTAGAGTCGGAGCAGAACTGGGAGGCTGTAGACAGTACTCTTGCGGAAGCAGAAAAGAAACGCTTTTTCATAAATGTCTGTCACAATGTACTTCAAAAAGGAGGAGCAGCAAACTGTTCAGAAGAGGCATCCATTTGCTCGGTTGGTGAGTGTGCCACTGGTAACAAGATGGTGCATAATCTGGTCAAAACAGATGAGTATTGGTTCATGATTATAAACTCAAGTGTCTGTTGAAGACCCTGCCATCTCGGATTTTATAATACTTCGGTTTTAGGCATGAGAGCTGAAAATGCATACTATGAAAATTTTGCATTTACTGACTTTAGTTGAAGGAAACCCTGGACCCAGACCCCCCCCCCCCTTGTAGTAGCTTAACTGTATGATAAGTTGAAAAATCCAGCCATATGTGCTCCGAATCCTGTAACTCCTTGGGTTGGTTCTGGGTGAGCAGGGTCTGTTAAATCAGCTAGCTGGTGTTTAGAATGTCCTCCCCCCCTCTTTGTTCTCATTATATTGTGGATTGCTCTCTATCCTCAACAGATGAACACATAGAATGAGTTTTAATTGATTTTAAAATAATTCTTAGAAAGGATCTCTCTCTTTGCCTGAATTGGTCTTTCTCTACAAGGTTTTATTTTTTCATGTTCTTGGAGGGGACTTACTCTAAGCTTCCTATTTCAGTTTCCATAAGACTTTCCACTGAAGCAGATGTCTGTATTTCTTTTGTGTGTGGCTTTAGGAAAAAATGGTGCAAAAAACCTTGGGACATTCATGTCACCTCCCACAAAAGTCGAAGAGTCTATTCAGCTTGTCTATTCCAATGGCGATTCCTGTGGGCAAAACAGGAAAATTGAAACCAGGATATCCCTTATATGCAAGCCAGGTGAGTGAGTCCTGTGTGTGTATGTTTTAAGTGGCTGGTTAAAACAAAGGTCTGTCTCCTACAGTCTTGAACAGCTAAGTCCAAAGTTTTGAAAAGTAGTGAAACCAGTAGCATTAAGGTCCAGGGGTCTGACCAGCTTCCTTCATATGAAAAAGACCACTCATGTAACTTGGTGTGGAGCCCATGCACTACCCTAAGCATGGTAGAGCCTCTGTCTCAGGTCCTGTTTCAATTATGGTGGTAGATCTATATGTTAAAATGCTCTTCTCTCTCTTATACATTGCTGTGTGGTAGCCTCTTCTGCTCATACAAGCAAGGGAGTATGGCAGGTTGGCATGAGGGTGTAGCCTATGTGGTTGTTAACTACTGTTCTGTGCCTTGCGTGGACTGATATCCCCAAAAATGTGAACAGGAGGCGTGGATCTGGATTCCAGAATGCTTCCGTATCACCTCTGACTTAACAGAAAGTTTAGCATGAAATGTCTCATGATAAGAGGTCTCAGAGCAAAACTCAGAAGAAGGATTCATTATACTACACTCCTAAAGTTCTTTGGTGGCATAAGAACATAAGAGAAGCCAGTGTTGGACCAGGCCAATGGCCCATCCAGTCCAACATCTGTCACACAGTGGCCAAAAATACCAGGTGCCATCAGGAGGTCCAGCAGGGGGGGCAGGACCCTAGAAGCCCTCTCACTGTTGCCCCCCCCCCCCCCGCAAGCACCAAGAATACAGTGCATCACTTGCCCCAGACTGAGAGTTCCTATCTGTACCTTGAGGCTAATGGCCACTGATGGACCTCTGCTCCATATGTTTATCTAATTCCCTCTTGAAGATATCCATGCTTGAAGCTGCCACCATCTCCTAACCTGTGGTATATATTTTTTCCTGAGCTTCTAGGAGGAGTTACCCCTTTTAAAGTTAAAAGTAGCTGTGTCAGTCTTTTAGGGCACCTCCCTATTTATACAAGTGTTGAACTCAATAACATTATGTTCACTGTTCCCAAGCGGTGCAATCACTTTTACATCTCTCACCAGGTCTTGGGCATTACTTAGGACCAAATCCAGGATGCCTCTCCCCTGGTAGGTTCTGTGACCATCTTCTCCACAGCACAGTCATTGAGAGTGTTTGAGGCTGTGTTTACAACAGCACTGTGAGATGAGTTACACTGAGAATAAATGGTCAAAAAGTACCCAGGAAGTTTCATGACTATATAAGAATTTGAACACAATCCTAACCTCTCTACCAACCTGGCTTTCTGTCTCTGCTTTTTCAATAGTTCTCTTTAGGAGTCTTGTCCTTTTTTTTTTTCATCTTGATCAGTTGTGAGGCAAAGCACCCTGATTTCCTCCCAAGGGTTAATGTGAATATTAGCAGGCCTGCTCTGGCTTGCAGGTCTCCATAACTGGGCCTCCCTGCCTACACCATCCCTGGATGGTGGATTCATGAATGTGGTAGTTGGCTCATCATGGGAAACTGTGTTCAGTTTTGTAACTCAATGGAAGGGGGGAGACAGGAGCGGTGTCGTAATCTTCTAGAGAGTTCCAGCAAGCAAGCGCCCTCATTGGGTTTGAAAGAACACCTGACGCCAGATGGCAAGAGACTATAATTAAACCATAGACAGGAGGGAAGCCATGCTGACTTTAGGATTCCACAGGACAGTGGCTCTGACTATGCCAAGCTTCATTGCAATGGACAGCTACATAGACAGTGCTTGAACCTCTGGCTTGGACTTTGATATTCAAAAGGTGTGCCATCTAATACGAGGTACTGAAGTATTAGAAAAGTTAGCTTTCTCATTTTCTTGCTGCAAGACCACAGAGACTGTGTTGCCGAGTAATTATCTTATTCTTTAAATACTTAATAAACCTTCATATATTTTATCAAGATTTGGTTTCTTGTGTGCCTGTAGCCTTGAGAACCTGCAACCCTGAGTGCTGCTTGCTTGTCCATGGGGTAGTGGCTCAGAGGGACCCAGGCTTGGGTCCTCGACATCCGTTTATTCTGGGAATAGCAGAATGTGGCAGACTACTGAGCCGTAGGTTTTATCGGGCAGCACGTAGCCTGCATAAACTTACTGTCAAACTGTAGATCCTCCTGGAAATCCGTACCGCAAGTAGTATAGTGTTCTGGCTGCTCCACCTTAGTGAAATTACATTATTAGAGGCAAGAGAAAGAGGACCATGAATGATGCAGATCGTACATGATGAGAGACTTAAGAGTTAGGGCTCTCCTCTTGAGAAGAAACTGAGTAGGCAATACTACAGGACTTGACTCGCAAATGTATTTATTGTTGGAGGCAAGGGGGGGAAGTGTCTGTTCTCAAGTAATGTAAACGGTCAGCTCTCTTGAAATTAAACAGGCACTTATTGAAGCAAACTATCAAAAGGTCTGTTGAGTGCAAAATTAAAGAGGGCAGCCCCCCCGCCCCCCAGCTAGCTTTTTGCAAATAAACAGGGTTGTTCAGTTCAGTATTACCTTGCTGTTTTGTTTCCAGGTGATCTGGAAAGTGCTCCTGTTTTGGTGAACTCCGAGTATGATGAGTGCTTGTATAAGTTTGAATGGCATACTGCTGCTGCCTGTGTCCTGTCTAAAACAAAAGGTGACAACTGCAGGGTGTCTGACTCGCAAGCAGGTAAATATTCAGTCTACCATAATACTTCTGGATCTGTATTGACTCCCTTGTGTGCTAAAACCCTCAATTGCTTTTTTCATCTTCTGTTTCTCAGCCGTAGTAGCTTCCAGCTTTTAAAAAATTTGAGCTGAATCTGAACTGTATTTACCTGCTCAACTAAACTAAACCAAACCAAACCTATGCAGCACTGTGCTCAGGTGCTCATTGTTTTTGATACTGAACGTAAGTGAATGGCTGATCATGCATAGCTAACCGTGCAGTCTGGCAAACACCATCTTTCAGTATTTTGCTAAGTCTGACTGGGTGCTGAAAACGTAGTCTTTTTATTAAATGCAGAAATATTGGTAAGTGTATCTAATGTGTATATGTTTTAATAAAGCAAACAGAACAGACATCTTAATGGAAATGGCACCACTGTAATTCATGGGCCACACTCTGACAGGAGAAACTTCTGTCCATGGTGCGCACAAACTGTTCGTTCACGTTCTCCTTTCCTGATAAATTCCTCCTATGGGAAGGCCTGGCTTGACGGCACCTTTTGTGCATGCATGTGCACGCACATGCACACACACAAACCAGGTTCCAATGGGCTCTGATATCCTCCAACTTACAGGTACCTGGGCAAATGGGAGTTTGCTTTCTCCTTATGAACCCATCTGTGTGGGAGGAAAACTCCGATTTACCCAGGCACCAGCATTCGAATGTCACAACAGATCCACGCTTCAAGGCTTCCCAGGTCCAGAAGATTTCAGTTGTGCTCCGTGAGAGCAGGAGGGGGCTGGGAAAGAAGCATGCAAGCTCAAGAACACCAAGGCTTGAAATGATTCTGAATGTAGTCATGGAGTCTTATCAAATTGCAGAGGTGTATATTACCTCTTGTGAAACTGTGCGGCTTGATGGGGGGGGGAGTGCATGCATACAGCTTATAAACAATGTTTATAATTGTTTAATTGTAGGATTTTCATTTGACTTATCACCCCTGATGACGGATAAGAGCTATGAAGTAAATACGAGTGATTATAGCTTTCATATCAATATTTGTGGCGCTGTGCCAGACGTGCTCTGCGGACAAAATTCAGCAGCGTGCCAAGTAAAGCGAAGGTAAGGTTTTATTTATGCCTTTGCTTGCCTAGTGCGTATGTGCGAAGGAGTCAGTGTTGCGAGAACTAAGGCCGTGAGCGTAAGCCGGCTCAGTCACTGACTCCAGTGGGACTAGCTTCTGAGTAAAGATGCTTCGGATCATGTGTTCCCAAACGGCATAAGACGAAGACTGTTTAAAAGAACATATAGAAAGAGTAGCTGGGGTGCAAAGAGTTAATTAGGGGAAGCCAAAGGATTTGCACTCGGCCAGGTGGATGTAACAGAAGATCTTCCCCTCAATGCCTTGGGAAAACTGCCTTGTAGCCTTAGAAGGTGGGGTGCTATCCGAAAACTGCAAGTCTAAAACCCCCTTAGCTGCCCAGGTCCAATTTAGGAGCAGTCTGGATCTTTAACATTACATTACATTTCTACAGTGGGAGAACGCTTTTAAGAAACATTTCCTTCTGGAGAATGTGACTCTTGTTGTTTACTTTTTAAAACTGTCGTCGGTGCTGAAGTGTAGTTACTGGGTGGGATGCAGCCTCTGAATGCCAGCTATATGACAGATGTCATACCTCTGTCCCTTCCCAGTGGTGTGTGAATCCAGTTCAGTAGGAACAGTGAACTCTAATCTAATATCTCATGGGCTGTTTACTGGCTCTGCAGCAGTGCAGGACTTGCCCTATTCTAGTAGTGGTGCACAGGCAACTGTTTCTCTGTCAGTGGAACAGGGCATCCTAATTGGGACTGCTTCTGTTAAGCATAATAATGATAATTAATAACAATTATCATCGTATCACATTCTGTGTAGTATAGCCAGGAGAGCCTAAGATTGTCTGGCAGCCTTAAATTCTAGCTCTTCTAGCAGTATGCACCCCTAGGTGGTGAGCAAGACTTATTGGGGGGGGTGCCTAAGTGAGAGAGCTGTGACTGACCCAAGGTCACCCAGCTGGCTTCATGCGGAGGAGTGCAGAACTGAACCTGGTTCTCCAGATTAGAGTCTACCACGCTTAACCACCACACCATGCTGGCTCTCGCTTCTGTAAGAAATCAATGAAGTTATATTTCTGTTTACTTTCAGTGGCGAAGGTAAATGGAGTCTGGGAGTTCCCAGTTCTGAGCTCTCCTACTATGATGGAATGATTCAGCTGGACTACAAAAATGGCACAATCTATAATAATCAGGAGCACACACATCGGTCTACCCACATAACTTTCTTGTGTGATCGTGAGGCAGGCGTAGGTCAGCCTGAATACCAGGTAAGAGTTGAACATGGATTATCTGATCTTCATTGGATTGGAATATTTATGTTCAGCCAACTACTAACAGGTCTCAAGGCAATCTACAACTTTTTAAAAAACAAAAACCTGCAGGTGAAAACTGTAGAGACAGATCCTTTGTTAAGCCTCTAATAGCCAATTCAGTGGAGACCCAAACCCCCACAAGAATAATTTCAGTGGGGTAGCAGGACTGCAGTGGCTCAAGTGGTTAAGATGCTGAACTGCAGACTGTGAGGTCGGTAGTTCAGCAGCTTGAGACCCGAGTGCCATATGATGGAGTGAGCTCCCGTCTCTGGTCCCAGCTCCTGCCAACCCAGCAGTTCGAAAGCAATAAATTGCAAGTAGATAAATAGGTGCAGCTTCAGTGGGAAGGTAACAGCATGCCATGTGCCTCGGCGTTTAGTCATGCCGGCCACATGATCGTGGAAATGTCTTTGGACAGCACTGGCTCTTCGGCTTGGAAACGGAGATGAGCACCGCAACCCTAGAGTAGGACTCGACTGGCTTTCGAGCAAGAGAAACCTTTACCTTTACCACTGCTGAAGAGGTTGGGCTTCATGTCTCCAGATTCTTTGCCTGAGGTTGTCCTTCTAGATTTCTGTGGTGTGCTTATTTCTCTGGATGAAAGGCACACCACAACCCGCATTCATTTGCTATAAAGTAGTCTTGCGATAGACTTGATCAGTCAGTTTGCATTCCTGTGATGGGCTGCATAGAGATACAGACATATAAATAATTTTCGACAGTGTTAAGTTAGGAAATACAATATGGCATTATCTGTAACAGTGATACGAAGTGGCATGGGAGCCACCCGTGCCACTTCTGAGCGCTGTTTCCAAGTCTGGGACCTGCCCCATTGCCTGTTGGGGCATGCGGCTGGCAGGTAGTTCCCTTCCCACCTTGAAACAGCTGCTGCCAGGAATGGGTAAGCTGCATACCTCCTTAAGGTGCAGTCTTCATGCCAGGGATGGAAGTAAATGTGGATCTTTTGATTGATGTTGGTTATGAATGTGGCTCTTTGCAAACTTCTGAATGGGTACTACTAGTTTAGAAGGATGAGGGTATCATTGGATTCCAGTGGACTCTCTGGATTCCACTTTCTGAGAGTTAAAGCTGACCCTCACATGAGAACGGAACGACATGTTTTATATTGAAGCTTGCACCTTCTCTTTATGAGCCCTAGGGTTGAGGTCCTGCCTAGATTTCTACAGGTGCAAGGTGGGGAGGGCAGTGTTCACCAATTTCTTCCTCCCACAGCAACCCAAGACATACTGTAAAATGCTGCTCTGGGGGGGGGGTGACCCTAAGGAATAGCCTTGGGGAGGAATAGGAGGTGGGGAGGCTACTAAAAATCTCTCCTCTCCTTGCGCTCCTGGGAGTTTAGGCAGGATCCAATCTCCTGTGTATTTGTTTTTCAGCTTTGCTAATTATATATGTTGTTTTTTGGTACTGTGTGGTCATGGTAATTTAGGAGGAAGACAATTTCACATATAACTTCAAGTGGTACACCAGCTATGCCTGTCCAGAAATACCCATAGAATGTGTTGTCATAGATACACAAACCATGGAGCAGTACGATCTTTCAAGGTAAACAACAAAGGATTATGTGCGTAAGACTTAAAATGTAGATGTAAGTGCTTGGTTCATGAGTTCTTGCTGTCCAAATAATGTTTTGGACTTAATGCTGGCATGTGCGCAAGGATTCACTGACCTTGTGGAGCTGTACTTTCCCTGCTTCCTCTTGCTGCTGCAGGTCTCTGAGCTGACTGAAATTTATCTCCTGGTGGTCAGTGGACCCTCAAACAGCATAGAGGGCAATTGGCAGAAATCACAGCGCTGCCTTCTGGAGTCTTTGGTGCATATAAGTTTTCAGGATTGTGTAGCTGGATGCATGCCACTCATTCTTTCTCCGTTTCCCACAAGTTTGAAACAACTGGTTCATGGGGGGGGGGCGGCATATGAAGAACATAAGAGAAGCCAATGTTGGATCAGGCCAATGGCCCATCCAGTCCAACACTCTGTCACACAGTGGCCAAAAATATCAGATGCCATCAGGAGGTCCAGCAGTGGGGCCAGGACACTAGAAGCCCTCCCACTGTTGCCTCCCCAAGCACCAAGAATACAATGCATCATTCACCCCAGACTGAGTTCCTATCTATACCTTGTGGCTAATAGCCACTGGTGGACCTCTGCTCCATATGTTTATCCAATTTCCTCTTGAAGCTGTCCATGCTTGTAGCTGCCACCATCTTCTGTGGCAGTGAATTCCATGTGTTAATCACTCTTTGGGTGAAGAAGTATTTCCTTTTACCCATTCTAACCTGACTGCTCAGCAATTTCATTGAGTGCCCATGAGTTCTTGTATTGTGAGAAAGGGAGAAAAGTACTTATTTCTGTACCTGCTCTACCCCATACATAATCTTGTGAACCTCTATCATGTCACCCCTCAGCGGTAGTTTCTCCAAGCTAAAGAGCCCCAAGCTCTTTAATTTTTCTTCATAGGGAAAGTGTTCCAACTTTTTTATCATTCTAGTTGCCCTTTTCTGCACTTTTTCCAATGCTATAATATCCTTTCTTGGGGGGGTCAACAGTGGGAGGGCTTCTAATGTCCTGGCCCCACTGGTGGACCTCCTGATGGCACTGGTATTTCTGGCCACTGTGTGATACAGAGTGTTGGACTGTATGGGCCTTTGGCCTGATCCAACATTGGCGTCTCTTGTTCTTATGTTCTTATGTTTCTGAGGTGTGGTGACCAGAATTGCACACAGTATTCCAAATAAGGTTGCACCACTTATTTATACAGGGGAATTATGATACTGGTTGATTTGTTTTCAATTCCCTTCCTAATAATCCCCAGCATAGTTTTGGCCTTTTTTATTGCGGTCACACACTGTCTCGACATTTTCAGTGAGTTATCTACTACAACTCCAAGATCTCTCTCTTGATCAGTCTCTGCCAGTTCAGACCCCATCAAAGTGTATTTATAGTTAGGATTTTTGGCCCCAATATGCATTACTTTGCACTTGGCCACACTGAACCCCATTTGCCATTCCTTTTTTTTTTTTTTTTTTTTTACAACATATTTTATTAGGTTTTGCCTTCGTAACATTATAACATACATAAACACATTGGTGTATTAAGTACATAAAGATTGTTTCCATTTGCCATTCCTAATGATTGTTTGTGTTGGGCTTCTAGTTGTAGAAATCATGAGTATACTTGGACTTGCCGTGTTCTGATGAGATGGAGGTTGTTGCACCTTCACTACTACATAGTCAAACATAAGTCTCTGTCTGGCCTAACTTGTAATATTCTTAGCATGTTTGTTACCAGAAGAGGCACAAATGGAGCAGTGAGCAAGTGCTGTGCTACTTCTCAGTGAATCTTTTTGCTAATTGAACTCTTTGTTCTGAACCAAAATCAACCTGTATATTTGCAAATTTCAGTTTATCATTGTATGGAGACAGAAAGGAAAACTGGTTTGCCATGGACAACTCAGAAGAGGGCTCACGCAAAAAATATTACATAAATATCTGCCGTCCATTGAACCCTGTCCCAGGCTGTGACAGACGGGCATCAGTCTGTGAAATGACATACAAGAACGTTGCTGTGAGTATCTCCATGCTAATGGTAAAAAGGCAATCAATTTTTGCAAAGAATCCCCAATGTTAGAGAACCAGATATTCATACTTCAATTGCACATCCTTCCGGTATCATCCTTTATTTTGAAATATTGTAGGGATTTATCTAAGATCATTTCTCAGTATTGTACTGGAAGCAGCGCCCACCCTGGAAATAGAATTTCCTATTCATTGCCCCCATAGCAAACGAAGTTTAGTTATTTTTTTGTGGATGCTAAATACCTGGAGGGTGTTAATTGCTGGCAACAGTACAGCTGCCCTAGGTGTGTGTGTGTGTGGGGGGGTTCAAAAGACCTCTTGTTTCACACACACACGTCTTATGGAGCAATTGGACTCTATTGGGCTCTAGTCTATAAAGAGTGGTTCAGGAATAAAATTTAATTGGTTTTAAGGTGTCATAAGACTCCTATCTGTGTTTGCTTCAGCAAATTAACATTGCTGCCTCCCTGGAATCCCCCGTTTCGTCAGCTTTGTCCTCCGTTTGACTGATAAGCAAGTTTAAGCATAGAGATTGTGATCTCTGAAGAAATGGGAGTAGATGTGGTGTGATGATTCGTGGGTTGTTCTTGTTGTCTACTTTTGGAGGAGATACTGCTTATACAATTGGTTTGTCTCTACTTTGTCTGTTCATATTGAATATATTGCTACTACTTATGTGTAAGGCTCTGGATCTTCTCATACCTTCACTTGATCGTTCTGTTTCATTTACCCCCTTTTTTTGTTAAGCACCTTGTCTTCAGCATCTGCTCAGTTTTGTCTTCTTTTTCTTATATCTCTGTGTGTATTACTGTATCCATCTTCAACTTTGCCTGTGTTGAAAAGAATACTTTCCTTCATTCTCCCTTCTTTTGTTCCTAAGTGTGTCTCATTTATCACCAGTCTGCAGGCCTCTTTCTTTTTTGGCCAGTGCTTTTGAACTGCATGCTCTAGATTTGAAATACCGTTACGGTATTAATTTACTTTAATCTCAGCTACTCCTTACAGCATGGCTTAGAACAGCCCTTTTTCTCCTCTGAAAACGCTCTCTGTGCTTTATATATCCACTCCAGACTGGTTCCTCAGAAATCACCTCCATCAGCAGCCTTGGAATTGCCAGTCACGGGCCAGTTATTGAAGGGCCTGGAAGAATCCTCCTAAACTACACCAATGGATCTTTGTGTGGCGAAGACAAGGCAGTGCCTTTCACAAGCCTAATCCATCTCATCTGCTCCAAGGGTACTACTGTAAGTGGCTGGACAACTTCTTTCTCCTCTTACTGTGACTTTGTAGGTCATCTGATCTTTCTGGAATCGCGCTTGATGTGATTTGGACCTGTAATACAGAGAGACCTTAGTACTGCGCCTTTCATAGTTGAAAAATGCTGTGCATTTGGCTCATCGGTGCTGATGGTTGTAGTATGATAGAGCCTGTAGGAATTGACTTGGATGAAGCATTTCCTGGTAAACCTAGTTTTGGATGGGATGCTAGTAGTTACTGGGCTTTTATCCAGGCTCTCCTTGGTATGTACTGGAAAGGCAGGGGAAACTAAACTGTAGTAATTCACCTTAGTACAGTTTTTTTGCAAAAGTGTTCATGTGATGTAGACTCCTTTATTTTAAACAAATCTCAGATTTTAGGCAAGCCTTGCCTGTGTGCTAAAGATAAGCCGTTGTTGGTCACCCTCTTAATTGGAAGCAAAGGGACAAGCAGCAGACTTTTCTGCTTTTCTGAGGTGGGGGATGGGGTGGATCAGCCAGGTTATGCTATCAGGGACATTCAGTCTACCCAGGGTGTAGCTAGTGGGAAATGAAAGAACCACCTGCCTCTGGATTTCCTCACTCCTTGGAACTTTGTGCCCCCCCCAATTATATAACTTGAAAATTACTCATTATGCAAAATGGGATTTGGCAGCTGTCCTCTGGAATTGTGGTTATGTCCTTCCCCTCCATTTTCGTAGTGGCTTTCTTTGGGCGGGAGACTAGTTGCTGGCCAAGTACCTCAGACAGAATATTTATAAGCTGAGAGGAGAGGAATTTCCTGGTTCAGAAATCAAGTTTCAGATTAAATTAAATTGATCCTAAATTCGAGCCCACTTTCCAGAATGCATCAGGAGCCTGTGATGCATGCTGGTGTCTGTAGTTCCCAGAGTGTACTGGGTGCAATGGACACTTCATGTCCAGTTGCTTTGTTGGGAGAAGGAAGAGAAGAAGAAAAGAGGCAGCAAGAATTTCCCTCCCCTCAGTTGCCTGTTGGTACTGCTGCATCATTTTTTTGCAGCAGTGCAGGTAAGTTGAGGTGGGAGAATGGAGATTCAAGGGCAAAAGGAGTCCCCTAGAGCTTTATGGCAGTCCGCCTATGTCACCATGAGATGTGCCATAGTGTTCTGAGCTCAAAATCAAACTTGGGATAAAAGTACTTGCCAATTTTTTAGTAAATAGCTTGGTTTGTCAGAATCCAGTTCTAAAGAAGAGCTAAGCTCACCCATTTCTCCTTAAAGTTTGCTTGAAGAGATACTACAGCTTGTCCATTTAAAATGGCTGCCCAATGAAATCAGGCTGGGTTATGTGGAATATACACTATATACTGAATGCCAGTTTTTGATCAGGTGAAATCTTATTTACCCCACTCAACTTGTACGTTCAGCATTTTAACATCCAAAAACGGAATATTGCATGTTATAAGGAACATAACCTGCATCATGTGAACGTGTTTGTGTAGCTGTTTTGCATAAATGTTGACATTCTGTAAAGTATCAAAAGGGCATTGAGGTGGAAAAGATACCCTTCTTAAAAAGCTACAACACCAGCAGCTGAAAACATGTTTCAGAATGATATATCATCAGAAATTGCAGCAAACTTATATTAAGTTTGTGTGGTCCTTGTGAAGCTGGTTTGTTCTGAGCGCTGCTTGCCTTGACTTACTTGTCACGTGTATTTCCAGAGTAGCAGCCCAAGTTTCTTGGAGATTAAAGAATGTGTTGCAACGTTTCTGTGGGAAACTGAAGCTGCTTGTCCAGTTGCAATAACAGAAGGAGACTCTCAGGTGAGAAGCAGAGACTGTAACAGACGATCTTGTAACTCTTGGACATATTGCATGTGCTTAGATAATCTATGGTCCTTACTGTCCAAATCCCATACATGTTTACTTTGGAGTTGATACTACCACATTTTGGAGGAAAGTAAACTTATAGTCTTCGACATCTGCAGTTGCAAGGAGAACTGGCCGTAACTTCAAGGCACTTTCTTTCTCCCTGTCTGTAGGGAATTAACTTCTGTAGGTCCCAGTAATCCTGTTTATATTGCATTCTACTGAGTTCTAAAGTAGCAACAATCCATCCATATAATCTACTTTGAAGGTAGCCTAAAATTGGTCTTGTACAGTGTTACTACAGTTGATTCAGTGGACTTTAAGTGGAATAACTCGGCACAGGATTGCGTTATCTGTAACCTGACGAATATGGAAGGTATCTCCTCCCTTTACCTGTCTGCTTCAAATGTGAAAGTACCTTAGATATTTAAGTTTTGATTACATCTGTTCTCTACCTGTTTGACCTTTTGTAATTTATGATTATTTTGCAGAGTTGTTCTGTAAAAGATCCCAACAGTGGCTTTGAGTTTAACCTGGAACCATTAGCTTCAGAAAATGGATATCTTACCATGGGCTTTGAGAAGGCATACTTGGTAATCGTGTTCTTTTCTTGTTTCCTTTTCCAAGTATAGAGTTGTATATTGCCAAGATTTATACCCTTCTGCTGTATAATGAGTAATTGAACAGCAGCTCTCTAGCAGAAATAGAAAGCATTAAGTTCTCTTCTTCCATGTTCATGAAAAGAACTTTCAGTTGAGTTGATGATCACTAAGCACCAGATGAATAGAGGGAAAGACTGATGAAGCTTAAAAAGAAATGCAGGCAGAATTCTATGAGACTTTTAAATCTTGCTGGCAAATGTAGAACTTACATAATGCACATTTATGTCGTGGGGTGGGGGGCCCTGAAAGTTGCCCTGCCATTGTACTAGCAACAACACACAAGATGAGGCTAGTGCACAAAGAATAACTGAATGAATAAGAATAGTCTGTAATCAAGAGGCCAGAGCTTCTAAGAGTCATCAGAGCAACTAATAAGTACTATATGTTGAATCTCTTAGTTAAATATTTGTGGACCTGCGAATGTTTGTGGGACCGTTGACGGTAGTCCAGCTGCTGGGTGTGAAACGCATGATCTGAAACACGTTCATTTGGTGAAACTGAATAAAACCCTTCAACTATCAACAGAAGGATCTCTGACACTTACTTACACTGGTAATTACCTTAGAATCACATTGGTCTGCTTTATTTTTGTTGGCTACTAGTGACCTAGGCTGCAGTGCTAGGATTTGTAGCTTTCATTATGCCGGCTGTCATATCTAGAGAAGGTTAGGTTGGGAGCAGGTGGCCACTGTTATAATACATTACTGTTACACCTGCCCTGCCTCCAAGCAGCGTGGAGCACCATACGTGGTCTTCTTCCAATTTTAATATCTTCATCTGACCATAAAGATATGCAGTGACTCTTGCTGATTCTGGGGGTTCTCATTGAAACTGTGCAGCTTTATAAGCTGTACTTAAATTGAAGAAGGGTGCACCAGCTCTTAATTTTTGTTGGCTTTAGGTAATGAGCCTCAGGAGTTCCACAGCTGCCTTCCCTTTTGATTTGAGTGGTTTTGACCATGGTGGGGAGCAATGTCCCCTCAAAGCTATGGAGCCCTGTGAGCAAAAATTCTACTTTGTGAGCTCCTGGCATTAAAGTTGTGAGCAGCAGCTTTGGCTGCTGCATAAATTAGTTTGCTCTGGAGCCATCCCTTCCTGAGCTAAGACAAAAATGTGTGAGCCAGAGGCTAAAAAACTGTGAGCTAGCTCACACTAACTCAGCTTAGAGGGAACACTGGTGGGGAGGTACTGGGAGCACTGAGGGGCAATTATGCTGCTATATATTCAGTGTTCATTTTGGTCACTCGTTTAGCACTAGAGCTTGTTCTGGAGGCTGCATGGGGGGGTCCATTACAGTGCTGAAGTGTCATGAGAATAGGAATGTGGGTGACAAATGTGCATGATTTTAAAGGGGTGTAAAGGCTTTTTAAATTTAGAAGCGACTGTTTGATATCTTGATTTGGAACGGTTTCACTCTTCAGGACCAGCTGACCGTTTTACTGTGAACTTTATCTGCAATGAATCCTACCCCGGAGAACTCAAATTTGTGCATGAAGAAATGAATTCTGCACAAAACTTCACCAATATCTATTTTGAGTTTCATACAGCCTTGGCCTGCCCACCTGCTCCAGTAGACTGTCAGGTTACTGGTAAGTAAATTGAAGTAGGGAGATTCCCTGGGATTCTATATTTTAGCACACTATGCAGATCATACACTTTTAACTAAGCACACAGCTGGGAGGTTGCATAACTAACCGGCATTAGACTCTTAAAGTTTGTGTTGTATTATAAAAAGGTTAGCTTGTTTAATTTGGGAGTCAGTTATGCTTTATAAACCTTTTTTTCCACCTTCTTCCCTTTTCTGTGTTTCTGCCTTGCATTGAAATACCCAATTTAAAAATCTTTAAATGGCACAAAAGAGAATAATAAATTATCAACAGCCAACAACTAAAACAGCACTGATCAGTAAAACAATAGACAAGTAAATCAGTTGAAAGGTCTTCTGGAGCAAGGAGGTCTTTCATCTCCTGCTACAGGCCTGAAAAGACTATGCCAGTCTCACCTTCTGTTGAGGGAGCTCCACACCTGGAGGGTGCCACTCAAGAAAGCCCTCCCATGAGTCCCTGCAACCTAACCTCAAATAATGCAGGTTCATGCAGGAAGCCTCAACAATTGATCTTAAAACTTGGGCAGGTTGGTATGGGTGGGAGGCTGTCCTTCAAGTATTCAAGCTGTTTAGGGCTTTAAAGATCAAAAAGAGCACACTAAAGATTGTGAAAGTGTGTGGGGAATGTGGGAGTGGGAATTAAATTGTGGCCCTCTGCTTTATCCAACTTTGACTCATTAAAGCCGTGTATACCTTCTCCAAAAAAGGGAGAAGGTATTCTTAATTGTTCTGCTTTATTGACAACCTAAACTAAAGAGCTGACCATAGTAAAAACATGTAACAAGGTACTGAAGTTAAAGTATGCCCTTTGCTTATTTGGGATCCAAGATGAAGAAGTGTTGAAAAGGAAAGAGTCAAAGTCTTTCAGCATTTCAAGCTAAAGTGTGTTTAAATTCTGTACCATGCTTGAATAATGTGTCAGTAGGAACATTTGTCCTGTATCTTGTGGTTACTGGACTGTCTAGCAGAGATTGTGTTCTTTTGGAGTTTGTACAGGGTGGTTGTTGGACTGTCAACCCCAGGTGCTTGTGTTTTGGGGAGCCAAGTAGTTTCCTTTTGCCAAAGTTCATTCCACTCCATGATCATAGCTGGGAACAGTAAACCTGTACCATTGACATAGTCAGGGTCCCAAAGCCCCTTGCCAGTTGGTTGCTCTTAAGAGCATAAGAAGAGCCCTGCTGGATCAGACCAGTGGCCCATCTAGTTCAGCATCCTGTCTCACACAGTGGGCCACCAGTTACTCTGGTGGGCCAGCAGGGTAGAGGCCTTGCCCCGATGTTTCTTCCCTTTCCCCTTAGTTACCATCTCTAGTAGCCGCTGAAAGACCTATCCTACCTGAATATAGCTAACTGTATACTCTGGCAGCAGAGTTCACATTTTAATCAAGCATTTCTTTTTGTTTGTCCTGAATCTACTGCCTGCTGAAATCAGATGCCTCCAAATTCTGGTATTTGGGGAGAGGGAGAAAAAGTTCCCTGTCCACTCTCTCTGCCCTGTGCCTCATGTTATAAGCTCTATCACTCTCCTCTTAGTGGTGTCTTTCCCAGACTGAAAAGACTCTTCAGCCCGTTCTCCTAGGAAAAGTGCTCCAGCCCCTTAATATTCATGGTTACCCTTTGCTTCCTGTTCTTTGGATTCCCAGGGACATAAGTGAGGGAAGGAAAAAATAAGTCTTGAGACCTTTGGGACTGGGTGCTCTGATGACAGTGGTGTGAAGCAGCACCTTTAGTGCCATGAGCTTCTTGGTGGCCTAGTGATCGATTCATTAGACTCTGCTTCATCAGGAACATGAAATCTTGTAGAACTAGAATCATATCTTGCTCTTCAATCACTGATCCATGGAAGTGGGATTCACTTGGATGAAGTGTGCTTAATCAAGCTTTTTTTGTTTCCTGGATTTCAGATTCTGCTGGCAATGAATATGACCTAAGTGACTTGAGCAAAGACAGCAAGCCATGGGTTGCACTAGATACTTCGAAAGATGCAAAAATAAGGAGTTTCTATTTGAATGTTTGTAAACCTCTTCCCTACATCCCTGGGTGCCCCAGTAAGCATCTCAATTTATGACTTCTGTAGTAGAATTGGTTCAGAAAGCCACTAGCGCAACAGGCTATGTGCATGCTCCCCCCCCCCCACTATAAAATCTCTCTGCTGTATTCTCTTTTGGTGTAGTGGCTAGGAGCGCAGACTCTAATCTGGGCGAACCGGGTTTGATTCCCCACTCCTCGACTTGCACCTGCTGGATGACCTTGGGCAAGCCATTGTTCTGGCACAGCTGTTCTTGAAAAAGAGCAGTTTCTGTCAGAGCTCTCTCAGCCCCACCCACCTCACAGGGTGTCTGTTGTGGGGAGGGGAAGGGAAAGGAGATTGTAAGCCGCTCTGAGACACCTTTGGGTAGTGAAGGGCGGGGTATAAATCCAATCTCCTCCTCCTCCTGCTCCTGCTGTTCTGCCCTATTATTGTATAAGAGAGGTGTTATATATAGTTTCTCTGGCTTCCATTAGTTTAACTACTTGTGTGTCACAGCTTTGGGTAAGGCAGCTGAGCGTGAAGGGGACTTATTTTCTTAGGTAGTTCGTGGCTAGGCCATAACGGCTTTCAAATGTTATTTAGTTGATGAAATTTAATTGAGCTGTTCCTGAGGCTTTTGATGGATGTAGAGGTGGTGCTAATTGCTTATAGTATAAAGCCCGTTGAGCATAGTGGTTCGAGTGTTGGAGCAGGATCTGGGAGACCCCGTTCTAGGGTGAAGTTCTCTGAGTGAACTTTGGCCAGTCACTCACACTCAGCCTAATGTACTCCACAGGTCCGTGAAGGACTTCATAGCTAATCCACCTGCACACTGAACTGAACCCAGAGACTAAGTGGTAACCAGTCGAATAGGCAGAACAAAGTTTGAGTCCAGCGGCACCTTTGAGACCAACAGTTTTATTCAAGATACATATGCTCCATGTGACTCCTAGTAGCAATTGAGCTGTACCAGTTGAAGCTTGCAGGTTGACTCAAAGGGCAGTTCTGTGTAGAGTGCGTTACCATAGTGTTAACTTTGAGGTTGCAGAGTTATGGATTCACATGCTCAGATCAGGGTAGGAAACTATCCTTTGGGCTCAATGAAGATGAAAGAAACCATGTTTTGCAGCTGAATTTAAGTTGCTTCTATAGCCATAATGCTAGCCCAGAGCCTCCGTTGAGTCAACAAGGGTCAGCTGAACCAAGAACCGCATCAAATGTGGGAAGCAGAATATCTTCCGAGACCTCAGTCTTACCAACTATAGCATCACCTCTATCTTGTCAGGATTTGAAGAGAGCAGAAAGCATTTCAAAGTCCTTCTGACCTCTTTAAAATGATTAGTGTGACTTTTAGTGAAACATAAAACCAGGTGTTGAAATGTTCCCTCTTGGCTGCAGGTGGTACAATAGGAGCTTGTATGAAGAATGCAGACAAAGGGCAGAGTCTTGGCGTGATTCAGATAAGTCCTCAAGCAGCCTCAGATGGGTCACTTAGCATTGTATACTTGAATGGGGACAAATGCAGAGGTAACAAGCGGTACTCAACACGAATCATCTTCCAGTGCGATCAGTCTATGGTAAGATTTTATGTGCTGCAGCCTCTCATACATAGGTGCGGTTGAACAGAATTAGTGAGTTTGAAAGGTTGGGGCTGGTCTGTCTACCCCCCAGTTTAGGCTGGCTTCGCTGCTGCAGCTGCAGCTTCACCTCGCTGTGTATGTGAAGGTCAGCATCTCTTTTCTCATGGGAGAAGAATGAATGAACCAACTGCATGTGTTGCTCAGAATGGTTGTCTCCTTCTAGCCTCAAGGGGTTGGTGGCCATCCGTGCCTGGGTGAAAGTGAGACATCGTGTGTGGAGCTACTATTGTTTGCTATTGAGGTGCTTTCCAGGATGCTGTTGCTGCTCGTCCAGATGCATAGGGTTCTGGCAAAGTATGTGGGGCTGGATTCTATGGATCCATTCATAGCACTTTGTTCCAGCAGAAGAGCCTCTTCCACTAGTAGAAGAGACTCTTAGGAGTCCTGCTAGATCAGAACAATGGTCCATCTCTAGCCCCACATCCAATCCCAGACAGTGCCCTACCAGTTGCTCTGGAGGGCAAGAAAACAAGGCCTTTCTCTGATGTTGACCTCTGGAACTGGTATTCAGAAGCTTGCTGCTTCTGCCTATGGAGGTTCCTTTTACTCACCGTGGCTAGTAGCCATTGATGGACTTCTCCTCCATAAATCTCTCTGTCTTTTTAAGCCATCTGTGTTCATGGCCATCACTGCATTCTCTTATATTGGCCAAAGTCTCCTTGTGTTGCAGGAAGGCACCGCCATCCAATCCAACAGTTCTTTAACCATGATATTTGTCCTTTTATCCTCTTCCCCCCCCCCCAAAAAAAACACACAACACCTGTGGACATTCAGATATCAGCTGAGCTCAGTCCAACTGAGATGGTGTTGACCTAAGGACTGCTTTACAGCTTACAACTTCATTGGGGGGGGGGATCAGGTTTCCGTGTGGGCCAAAGTGCTCTATGTTGTGATATTTGCAATACGGTTGAAGTGGAGGCTGCCTCTGTCATGACTCATGGGATCTCTGTTCCAGCAGCTCAACGGCGTGCCTCTGGCCGAAGGAGCTGTGCTGCTGCCATTCCTGCTCTGGCTGCTTTCTCTTCTTTATGAAAATTCATTTCTGCAAAAACTGCAACATACCAAATGGTTGCAGGCTGGGTCATTTACAGGATGTGCAAACACCGCGACTTTTGGGCTCCTGGGTTTTCCTGCCAACCCTGTGCTACTTGGAATTTGGATACACTGGAGTGCTAGTTGTATATCTCAACACTGGCAAGCTGGGAAGGTGGTTTACAGGGTGTTTGCATAGGCAGATAATGTGTTGAGCTTGAAAGTGTCAATATATAAAACTGGCCCACTCCCCCTTCTCATTTTTATGCTGTAGGGATCACCAGTCTTCCAACATGAAGAGGATTGTGAGTTTGTGTTTCTCTGGCAGCACGTGGCAGCGTGTCCTGTGCAGAGAGCAGAAGGCAAGTATGGGTGTTTGGTGTTGGCTTTTCAAAAAACATGTGCCTCTAAAAGCCCTTGTGCAGAAGTGCTCTGTTTCCTACCATGCACAGTGCTGCTTAATTGAGCCCTTTCTGGTCTCTGCCTTCCCCCGGGCATATCTCAGAACCTCTTCTGGTTGCCAGGTGTTCATGAACAAAATGTTTCACAGAGCAGGTAGCTGCAGTGAGGGGATGGATTCAGGCAAAATTGCTCTTCCTGGAACAGCATGAAGTTGGGAATTGGAAAACTGACCCCCGACCCCTACCCCACCCCGGTTCTTTAGGATCTGGGAGTGATATGACATGCAGCTTAGTGGAAGTATGCAGAAAGAAGGGGAGTCGACAGAAACCGCCCCTTCTTTTTAATGATTGCATAAATTACAATGACATAATGAAATTAATAGCTATAGATCTTTAATAATAATAATAAGCCCTGACTTGGATAGCCCAGGCAAGCCTGATTTCGTCAGATCTCAGAAGCTAAGCAGAGCTGACCCTGGCAAGTATTTGGATGCAAAACCTCCAGAGAATACCAGGGCTGGGAGGATGGAGGCAGGCGATCAAGCCACTTCTCTGAATGTCCTCCATGCCCCAGTAGGAGCCTCCAGAGGTCGCCATGACTTCCAGGCATGGGTGCAGGTGCGCACACGCGCACACACAAATGCAAAAACACCAAACCTCCCCCCAGTAATAATGGTGATAATGATAATAATAGTGATAATAATAGGTTTATTCTGATGTCTCTGGTTGGTGGGCTGACCTGGTTTAGATTTTGCTGTAAATTCAGGTGTAAGGGTTAAGTTCTATGTGTGGCCGTGTATCTTATCTTTTTTGTTTTTCGTTTTTTTAAAAGGTGAGAATTGTCAGGTGAAAGATCCAAGGTATGGTTATGTGTATGACCTGAAGCCACTTTCTGGGAAGGAAATAAAAGTAAGCACTGATGAATATGACTACTACTTCGGTATCTGCCAGGGATTGAGAACAACGAAGTGCAAAGATCCACCCCAAAAAACTGATGTAGTATCATCATGTCAAGTAAAGAAGCAAAACCCATCTATTAAAAAAATAGCAGGTAAAGTCCTCCTGGGATTTACAGAATATCGGTCATGTGAATAGAGAGCTGCCAGCTCTGCAGGTAACAGGCACACGGAGAGCCCTGATATAGGCTTCCAGAATGAATGGCCAAATTGTCCTTTTTAATTTAAAACCACTATGCGCGTATCATTGCTCTTTAAAGGGGTTGCCTCTTGGAAGCTGTTGTGTAGGAAAAGTCTCATGCTCCAAGGTCCATATCCGCTTCCATTTGACTGAAAAGTGTGGAGATCCAAAAAATGACTTTAGGGTTTGGTTGCTTTTGCAGTTGGATGTATCCTGATTGAAGCTGGATGTATTCACCAGAACGTAAAGTTAGCTAGAGCCTCTAAGCAGCTCAGAGCAGCATGTGGCCCTCCCCAGTTTATCCTCACAAGAACCCTGTGAAGTGAATAGGCTGGTGCATAATCACCCGGTGATCCTCACAGCAGGGATTTGAACCTGGGTCTTCCCAATCTTAGTTTGATACTAGACACTAGGCCACCACGACTTGTAACACTTAACATTTATAGAATGCTTGCAGTGTTTGAAGTACTGTACAATACATTGCCTACTCAGGCACATTGAGGTCCAGGGTTTTACACTTGGAAACTATTTTTCTTTTAGGCCTAGAGTCATCCCCTTTATAGAAGTGTAAGTCAGATCAGGATGGTGCAGAATATTTGGGGGGGGGGAATCTCATTAAGTATTTAGGAATGGAGTTTCTTTAACACAGGACAGTACTGTAGTGAAAGCCACATCACAATTACCATAACCAAAAGAGCCACAGGACTACTGTTTGACCTGTGTGACACTTCTCCAAACACAAGCATACAATAATATAAATATTAAATGTATAACTACAACTTTGATTGCCAGAATACTCTAATCATATAGAGTTTTCTCTGCCCAACACTGTTGAACCTGCCTGCACTTTATTTCCTCACTGTCTTCCTGCTCTT
>NW_015166517.1:102067-137001 GCF_001447785.1 Gekko japonicus
CTCCTGTGCCTCATGCCAGAGAGAGGGTGAGAAGGCAGGGGGAAGTAATTGTGAAGCCCGTCTTTGTAAGAAGCCAGTGTACTTTCCCCTTCATTTTCTGCCTTCTCCCTGTCTCCCCAGCATGAGGCACAGCAGCTTGGGTGAGAGGGATTGCCAAGATGCCTAAAGGAGAGTAGCCTGTATGTGAAGAAAAGGAAATAAAACCACCACCTCCACCATCCTGCTGTGGTCAGCTTGCTGTTGTGGTGGTTTTACTCTGTCTTTAATAGCTAGCTTGCTCTCCTGTTGGCAGCCGCCCAGGTACTGAGATGAGAATACAGAGGCTCAGAGGAGGGTGGTGGGTTGTTGGAGAAACCCCTTTGTTCCATCCCTGGCCTGAGGCCTGCACCTCAGGGAGGCTTGCCGTTTACCTGTCCTCCAGTCCCTCCAATAGCAGCCGTTTCAAGATGAGCATCACCTAGCAACCACAAACCTCACCAGTCAGTGCCCATTAGGCCTTGCCTGCTTTCCTAAAACATGAGGTGGGTGTCATGTTGTGGGACAATGCTCAGAAGAGCCACAGGTGGCATGTAAAACAGCCACGTGTGGCCCCTGAGACACTGAGTATCACTGACATAGGTTCAGTATCTCTAGTGCATAGAAGTACCCTTGCGCTATCAAAAGTTACAGTATCCACCTCCAGCCTTGGCCATCTCCACATACCCTGTTGGGCCATCCTTTTTTCATTGTTGGGAGTAGGCCAGCCCCACCCAGGAGGAAGAGCAGAAAGAGACTGATGGGTTTCCCAAATCAAATTGGAAATCAAGGAGCATGTGTCACTCTAGCTTTTTATCTGATCTCATTCCCCACATTCTGCATGCAGCCCTGCTCCAAACCTCAAAGTCTTGTGTCACGGGTACCAAGTAAACAGGTGTCAACACTGCCATCTCCTCATGAGGAATTATTTATTGGATTTCTACCCCGCCCTCCCGGCCAAGGCTGGCTCAGGTCAGCTTACATAAAATCCACACACAGTTTACAATAAACATGGAATATGTTGCAATTAAAACAGTTCTAAAATCAATTCTACATAATATAATAAAGTGCTAGTGTCCATGATTCCACAATAGCAGCTGTTGCTCCGATCTGTTTCCTCATAGCCGGCTCCTCGATCTTCTATGATAGTCTTTCCAGCAGGTCACATAGGCTATAGGTAAAGATTCCAAGGAAACAAGGCTCCCGCCTTCAACTGTCAGTGTTCGTAGTGGTGGTGGTGGCTCCAAATGCCTGGCGGAAGAGCTCTATGTTACAGGACCTGTGGAACTGTAAAAGGTCCCTCAGGGCCCTGATCTCCTCTGGGAGCGCATTCCACCAGGATGGAGCCACCGCCGAAAAAGCCCTGGCACCAGCCGGGAGGGCCAGTCGGTTCTGGGCCCCTGATCGCAGTGCTCTCTTGGGAACATGCAGGGAAAGGCAGTCCCTCAGGTATGCAGGTCCCTGGCCATAAAGGGCTTTTAAAGGTGAGCACCAGCACTTTGAAACAAATCTGGTATGCTATTGGGAGCCAGTGCAATGCCTTCAGCACAGGCTGGATGTGCTCCCGCATAGGGAGTCCCATCAAAAGCCTGGCTGCAGCATTTTGCACTAGCTGCAGCTTCCGGATTTGGGACAAGGGCAGCCCCATGTAGAGAGCATTACAGTAGTCCAGTCTCGAGGTGACCATCACATGGATCACTGTTGCCAAGTCGTGTTCAAGGAAGGGAGCCAGCTGCCTGATCAGCCGAAGATGATAAAAGGCCGCTTTGGCAGTGGCTGCTACCTGGGCCTCCGTTGTTAAGGAAGTATATAGGAGCGTTCCCAAACTCCTAACCTCTGGCGCTGGCACCAACGGTGCGCCATCAAAGGTTGGGAGCGGGCTCCCTACCCTCAGTCTGCCCTGACTCAGGCACAGGACCTCCGTCTTCATCTGATTCAATTTCAGGCGGCTCAGCCTAAGCCAATTAGCCACAGCTTGTAATGCCCGGTCCAAATATCCCGGTTTGGAGTCAGACTGGCCACTCAACAACTGGTACAGCTGGGTGTCATCCGCATACTGGTGACATCCCAGCCCATGTCTCCAGGCCATCTGGGCAAGGGGACTCATATAGATGTTAAAAAGCATTGGGAACAACACAGCCCCGTGGGACACTCCACAATCCAGTGGGTGCCTTCGGGATAGCTGTTCCCCCAGTGCCACCCTTTGTCCCTGACCTTGGAGAAACGAGGCAAGCCATGGCAAGGCCAGTCCCTGGACTCCAGTGTTGGCGAGGCAGTGGATCAGTAGCTGATGGTTTACCATGTCGAATGCTATTGACAGGTGTAACAACAACAGCATTGCCGATCCGCCCCGATCCAGATGCCTTCAGAGGTCATCTGTGAGGGTGACCAGTGCCGTCTCCGTCCTGTGGCCCAGGCGAAAACTGGACTGGAAGGGATCTAAAAAGGTTCTAAAAGGAAGCAGCCAAAATGCAACAGAAAGCTTTCTGGTGGGCTGCCAGTCATCCTATATCCATATTCTATTAAAAATAAATAAGATGGAAGCTAAAACGAGATCAGATTGTGTCAGGTCATGATTTTCTTTAGTGTACTTGGCAAACTGAACATTGGCAGAGAGAGTAATCCTGCCCGCCACCTGTAATACCAGCTGAAATCCTTCCTCCTGATGTTTCCAGCCTACCTTTAATACTTCCTTTAAATATTTTACTGTTAGGATTATACACCGCGAAGCTGACTTATGAAAATAGATTGATCAAGATTAACTATACCGGAGGAGAGATATGCCACAAAATATATAATCGGTCAACAGCTATATTTTTTTACTGTGACCCTCATGACAGTTTGGAGGTAAGCAGATGATCGCAAACTCCCATTTCTTCACAAGTCACTTCACTTCCTGTCCTTATGGGAAGCAGCTGTATTCTGTGTGATAAGTTGCTCATAACAGGGATTTGTTACATAATTTCTATATGGCTATATGTAATAGACTTACTTTGTTTTCTCAGCCTGTGTTCCTGAAGGAAACGGAAGATTGTACCTATATGTTTGAATGGCACACCCCTTTTGCCTGCCCCCCCTACAAATCCATAGACTGTTCCTATAAGTAAGTTACCTTATTTCAGTGGGGTTTTGAAGTGTATTACTTAGGTCTTGCCATCCTGTCTTGTAAAAAATGTAATGCGTAGACCATTCTAGCAGTAAGTTTGTACAATATCTGTAGGAGCGTGAGTTCTCCCCCCCCCCACTAGAAACAGCATCTCTAACAACTGGAGGCTGTCAAAGTATCACCCAGTTGTGCCAGTTCCCAGCTTCTGGACCCCAGGGCCTTGTGATACCACTTGTAGCACATTCAGAGTAATGAAATCAGAGTAGGGCAGTACCGCAGCTATATCTAGTTTGGGGTCTGAGACTGGAAGCCGGTGTAAATTATTTGGTAGCCCTGAAAAGCGGTCCCCTACTGTCAGTGCAGCATAAGTATTGATTCGCTTATTTGCAGGACATGGTTTTAAAATATATATATTTACTTTATTGCAGAGATAGTGATGGCAACTCATACGATCTCTCTTCTCTTACACGGTATAAAGAAAACTGGGAAGTAATTTCAGATGCTGGCTCCTTACAGAAATATTACATCAACGTCTGTAAATCTTTAGTTCCATATCAAAGTGCAGGTAATAACTGGGCAAACTAATAGAATGCTTATCTAGAAATCTTGTGGTCAGGGTGGGGAATGTATATCCATGGTATATTACCTAAAGGAAACCTAGATTCTGTGTCACAACATGCTAACAATTCATTATGTACAAATTATGGCTGAAGGGGTGGGATGGGGAGGTGTTCCTTACAGGGCCCGTTGTTTTAGAAACTGCCACAAAATGAGAAAATTTATGTAATTCAAGGTAAATTTGTGTCCATGGGGAATACTGGGAAGACTACACAGTTGGGAAGTTCTCTCTGCAGATACTGAGATGCTGTTGAGATTCAAGCAGGACTAGGTAAGTAGCTCTCTGCTCACCTAGTCCTGAACCTCACCAGTTGTTGTAATGGATCTGCTAGCAGAAGCTCAGTGCTAAGTAAACTGCAGAGATCCTTATGACAATCTAGGGATGAACACATCTGTTGTGCCATAAGCTTTCCTGTGCCAGAATCTGCTTTTATCAGATGCATAAAGTGTTAACATTTAGTTGGCACAGAGCTTTATCCTGAAGGGGAAGAGAGCTACTACAAGAAGTTTAAGACACTCCAATTTCTTAGTTTATAGTTGTTGCATTGTTGCAGAGTACAACCGAAAAAGGGGAGAAAAACACAACCCTGCACAAGAGAGGTGACCAAAAAGAAAAGGAAAGCAAAATATAACTCCACATGTAGTGCAAATGTACAAAATATAATATACAAGAAAGGGGACCCGCGAAAATCGCGGGGGGGAGGAGCGGGGGAGCTCTACACAGAGCAGGGGAGGAAGAAGAAGCAGGTAAGCTTCCCCCCCATCCTGTTGGTTCCCCCGTCTCCTCCACCCCCCCTCAACTACCCCCCCCGGCTCGCCGGCCCCCCCAGTCTCTGTCTCCCCGTTTCTCTCTCTTCCCACCCAGTGTCTCTCTCTGTGTCTCTCTCCCCCCCATTCTCTCTCTTCCCCCCAGTGTCTCTCTCTCTGTCTCTCTCTCTCCTCCCCGTTCTCTCTCTTCCCCCCCAGTGTCTCTCTCTCTGTCTCTCTCTCTCTCCCACCGGGCAGAGATGAGACGGGGGAGGGGAGGCGGAGCTCCTCTGACGTACCGACGGTGGTGATCAAGGAAGCGGGCTGCGACTGCGAGGTCTGCGTGTATCGCCTCAGGATGGGGGTTTTGCCCAAGTCGGGCTCCCCGGCCATCACGATCTTGGCCAGCAGCACGTTCTGGGGCTCGCAGGAGGCTCCAGGCTGGGCCATGTGCCGATAGCAGTAGGCGCTGCAGCAGCTCCCCAGTCAGGAGGCCCACCGGAGTCACTTGAGGCGCGGGCAAAGCAGAGCCCGCCCTTCTTCTGCCGGCTCTTTTCTCGCTGCGGCTCGGAGTTTTCGCAAGCCTCGCCGCTCTGCCCCCCCTCCCTGCTCGCCACTCGCCGCTTTCTTCCCAAGCGGCGGCAGCTTCCCCCCCTCCCCCCGGCTCCGAGCCGAGGGCCGAGAGGCCCCCCTCCCTGCTCGCCACTCGCCGCTTCCCTCCCAAGTGGCGGCGGCCTTCGCAGAGCGTTCCCTGTGCATGCGCAGGGGACGCTCTGTGAGTTTCGGGGGGATTTAAAAAAACGGGGGGGATTTTTTTTTCAACATTTAGGATTTTTGTGCACATGTGGGGACTGCCCCACGTGTGCACAAACCTCTCCCTCCCCCCCAGGTGCCCCCGAAGTGTGGATTTAGATATCCGCACAGACGGGGCCACTTTACTATTAGATATATAGATAATTTAATAATACAATAATGAGTGCTAACTATAAGATTGCTGTTTTTAAAATATTTTAGCACTTGCAGTTGTATTATTAAATTGTATGTTATGTTTTGTACATTTGCACTGTGTTGCATTGTTCCAGAGCACAGACGAAAATCAGATCCAGTCAGGATTGTTTTATTTATTTATTTAATGGGGTTTATATTCTGCCCTACCGTGCAAGCAAGCTCAGGGCAGCTCAAATCATATCATATAAAACAAACAATTCTTTTTTTAAAAAAGATTAAATGATCTACTTAGAGTGGGTGTGGATTAGCAAAATAGAATGAATCTGAATAATTTACATAAGCAGTAAGGAAGGGAAATTGCTTTGTGGTGAACTAATCGTCCCAAGCCTCTACTGTGTCCAACATAAATCAAACCTGCTTGCAAATTCCAATTTAGAAGCTTCTCACTAGAGTTGAGAATCTGACCTGTTCTTGCATCTCATGCTGTTTTGTAGCCTCAGCCAGTTGAATGTAATTCCTCATGCATCTGAAAGAAGTAGGCTGTGGTCTGGGAAAGCTGCCAGAAGATTCTTTGTTTCAGCTGCAACAGACTTATGCTACTCCCTCCCCATGTTATGGAAATTTGAATTGTACAGACTGCGTAGTTGACTCACCTTGCTGCTTGAGTTGTTCGAGAACTTGGAGTTCTCTATCAGAAAGTACATGACAGGCACAGAAGGAGTGTGATAAGTGAGCAGGCAAGCAGCTGTATTACATGGGCTGGGAAGAAACAGAAGAGTGGCCATGTAGGCATGCTGTGCACGCTAGTATGGTCTACTTCACCAATCAACAGCTCAGAATTTCACCTTCTACGATGATTGCTATTTTCCAACATACTGTATGTGCAGCAGTCTACTAGCCCGGTCTTGTTGGGAGTGAAATTCCCCTGAAGCAAGGGAGGACATGACCTATATAACAAGAAATGTTGATTCCTATCTAGTATGTAAAAAAAAAAGTGGATGTGGGACATGTAGGAAAATCACATAGATGGGGAGGGGCCATGGCTCAGTGGTAGAGCATCCGCTTTGCATGCAGAAGGTCCCACATTCAGTCCCCCGGCAGCTCCACTTAAAAGGGCAACGCAGAAGGTGATTTGAAAGACCTCTGCCTAAGACCTTGAAGAGCTCCTGCCAGTCTGAGTAGATAATACTGACCTTGATGAACCCAAGGGTTTGATTCAGTTATAAGGCAGCTTCATGTGTTCATGAGCTGCCTTCTGTAAACAACTGAGGAACAAAAACCAAACAGAACCCACCTAGGTGAGTTCAGGCAAAGCTTTAACTACAGTGTTATAACAGAAATGGAGCTGCAGTGGCTCAAGTGGTTAAGACGCTGAACTGCAGGCTGTGGAAGGTCAGTAGTTCAGCAGTTCAAGACCCGGGTGCCGCAAGACGGAGTGAGCTCCCGTATCTAGTTCCAGCTCCTGCCAACCTAGCAGTTCGAAAGCAAGAAATTGCAAGTAGATAAATAGGTACCACTTTGGTGGGAAGGTAACAGCGTTCCGTGCGCCTTGGTGTTTAGTCATGCCGACCCCATGACCACGGAAACGTCTTTGGACAGTGCTGGCTCTTCGGCTTTGAAACGGAGATGAGCACCGCAACCCTAGAGTTGGACTCGACTGGCTTTCGAGCAAGGGAACCTTTACCTTTACCTTTATAACAGAAATACCTAAAGGAGGATCGTCCCTATGAGTAAAGGGTCATACTTGCCAGTAGTATTAAATTGGACTCTTACCTTGTTTCAGAATATTCTAGTTCAGGATTTCCTTCTTCCCATCATACTAATAAGCCAGAAGAATATATTGTATACTGCCATTGCTGCTTGTGTTTGACATGGTCTCAAGCAGGTGGTGGCTAGTAAGGAGTTTGCCCTGTTCCTTGGAACATCAGGTTCTCCCCAGTGGTTGGAAAAGGGGCCAGAGTTTTATGAGGAGGATTGTAAAGAAGAGTAATTCTTCTGTGGAAGCTAGTTTGATTTAGTGTGCTTGGCCTGTACTATATATTATCCTGTGCTCAAACTGTAGAGTTTGGACAGGTTTATTCACACATGTAGGAAAGAAAGATATGCTGAAAGCTTAGGCGAAACATACATGGCTCGTAGCTTGATTGCTGTATCAGATGGTGACTTTTATCAATACATTATCTCAAATTGAATCGACTTCATTTTTTTAAAAAGTGGATTAACAGAATAGTGTTTTGAGTCAGCTGCAAATGATGCATATATAAACCTTTCCAAGGAATAGTTGAACTGTCAGAAGGATCCATCACTTGGTGAATGCTGATAAGGATGTCAACCCAAGTTTGTGTTAAGTATTTTTGCCAGTTAATATAAGCTTGGAATTCCTTGATATATCCAAAACAATCACCAGATATGCTTAAGAGATTGGCTGTTGTGATTCATGCATGGAAATGCATGAAGACTTTATTATGTATGTAGCTTGTGAAACATAATACTACCTTTGTGTACATATGCAAGGATGCCCCCATGTGAAAGCCTCTGAATGAATTTAGAACGTCAAAAGAAGTCTTGAAAACCTCTGGAAGTGTATAGGTTACTTTCAGAAGACTAAACATTTCATCACATAAAACTAAAGCAGTACATTGTGATGAGTTCCCTCATCACAAGGCGTAGACCACTCAAAATGCATATCTGAATGAGCTTTAAGTGTGTCTGGTCAATCTTCTATGTATAGATATAGTATATCTTTTGAGCACATTACTTCTAGAGAATAATAGCAAGAAAAGATTGGAGTGATAGACAAGGAAACAGTGCAAAAATTTGTCGTTTTGTTTTTGGCCAAACTCTGTAGACTTCTGCCGACCAGATACAGCAGTCTGCCTGAAGAATGAGTCCAAATATGTCAACTTAGGTGAGGTGGCTGAGGGACTACGAAGAGAAAATGGTGTTTTTGTTCTTAAATACATCAATGGAGATAAATGTCCTGACCAGATCCGCAAAAAGTCCACAATAATACGTTTGCTGTGTGATGAAGACAGAATTGTAAGTATGTCCCAACAGAGTAGATTTTACAGTGGTGGAAGGGAGAAGAACAGCTGCACATTTGGTGGGGGCATACGAAACCCTGAATCTGTGCATTTGACAGCTTTGGCATACCTCTGAACCTCATGCATGGTCCAACCCCCCCCCCCCTTAACAGTTGGCAGAGTAATGCAGATAACCAAACTGCTAAACACAGAGTAGCTGGTTTATGGGTTCCCTGTGTAGGGAACTGGCTAGGTGATGGTGAAAGCTGAGAGAGGGAGAGAGAGAGAAAGATTTGGTTTCAGTAGATGTGATAAGAGATTCGTAAATCAAACTGCAGTTTTGAAAATAAAAAGGGCAGATGCATTTGTGGCAGTCTGCTGTTTCCTGTGTGGTTTTTCTCCTTAAAGTAAATAGCTTTAGGGGGAAGGTCATGGACAGAGTCGAATGAAATTATGAAAATGGGGATTAAGTGCTCTTTCCTTTTGCACTGCCTCTTCAGCTACAGATTACAGGCTGAAATATGGCACAAGATTAGTTCATGGTTCTTCCCTCATCACATCTATGTAATTCCTCAGTGCCAGTCGCAATAACTTGGGTAGTACTTAAACTTCTGTCTTGGACTATTTCATCATCCGAGAAAAAGTTGCTGCTCCCTGGCAGCGACCATTACCGTATTTTGCTCCTTTATAAAAATCAGCCATACTCTTGTGCAACAGTTTTTCTATTGTTCACTCCCCCCCCCCCAATTGTTTTGTTCAGGACTCCAAGCCGGAACTCATAACGGAAATTGAGGAGTGTGAATATACTTTTCTGTGGCTCACTGCTGCTGCTTGTCCTCTGAAAAGCAACATACAGAATAATTGCAAAGTAACCAACCCCCTTACAGGTAACTTCTTTAGGCGCAAATGTGGGTCTGGCAAGGTAGTTACCGGAACTGGCTCTGAGCTTTCTGCCAGGGTGAGGGCAGGAGCATGCTCTTGGCTTTGGTTACTCACTGTTGGTTTCTATTTCACACCCTCTTGCTGAAAGGAAGACCAGTGGTACTTGGGCATCTTCTGCCTTTTGATGAAAGAAGGCGCTCTTCTGGTTCTTGCTGCAGGATTAACTTTCCCCCCTACCCTTATTCTCACACTTTCCAATTTCTTACAGGACATCTCTTTGACCTTAACCCTCTAAAGAGGCAGGATGGCTATACTGTCCATGACTTCAGGAACCGGAGGACAATCCAACTTCATGTGTGTGACGAAGCTAAAAGCCCCTGTGGTGGCGGAGTTGGTAAGATTCCCCTCCTCTCAGCAGCTTGTTAACTGATTATGAGCCTATCAAAAATACTCCTCCTCTCCCACGGAGATTTTATCAGTGAACAGTCTTCACTTCAACCCTATCTAAGTAGACAAAATCAGCAGTTGCTGGTTTGAGATGAGCGAAAGGGTACTCGTTCTGTTTACAGTCTCGCCGAAGAGCTTAGAGCTGCATTCAGGTATCGTGCCAAGCTGCAAATAAACTCCAGTCTAATTTAAATGTAGTTTGCTTGTGTGGGTATGTTCTTCTGGCCCCTCCTTCCTTCCCCTTTGTAGGAAAACTGGACACCAATCATGCTCTGCACACAAATGTGATTAAATCCTAATTTAGAATCTCAGCATATATGGAGGGAGGGTGGGAAACAAATTTTAATTTGCCTAGTCTGTACTCTAGATGCTGGAGTCTAGGTAATCCTGGTTTAATGAATTTTCACCACAAGCTTCTGTGGTAGGCCACTGTTACTCCCATTTTTACAGACTGGGAACTGAGCACAAAGAACTGCCTTAAGATAGTGAGTTACTGAAAAGCATGAATCCAGCATTTGTGGAGCCAGTTCTTTTTCTTCATCCCTACTCTTAGAGTTGGGTCCAAATTTGCTCTTGTATGAGCAGAAGATACTACTGTTCATGCAATGGAGAATCTGCAGTTTCTATAGATTAACTGCTCGCTCGTCCTCCTCCTCTCCATGTCTTATCAAATGTTCTCAAGGGTTCCTCAAACTTCGCAGATGGGGAGAATCAGGAAAAATTTGTTCTGTAACCAGAGTTCATGTTCTTTTGAATCTAACTCTTAGACAATGGACTTGGCCTCTCTTTTTTCTTTACTGAAGTCTTCAGACCAAGTCTTGCTCTGAATTACTTATAAAACTAGTGCAATTATTGTTCACTTGTGTTAAAATGTAGTTGATCAAGAGTAGATTTTAAAGTCCACTGACTGGATATTAAGGTGTCACCCCTTCTATATGGGGTTGCACCCCCCTCAAAGGAACAGGTGTGTTAGCTGGGCAGTTAGTTCTCTTTCACCCAGGCCTACTACTGGATCAGCAGAGTGCCTTTTGGCAGCTGTGACTAGTTAGCCAGCTACAGCCTTCCTTGGACAGAAAGGATCTGGCCACTGTGATACACGCCCTGGTTAATCTAAGTTTGATTACTGCAGTGCACTCTTCATAGGACTGCCCTTCAAAAGTGTTCGAAAATTTGAATTGGTACAAAGTGTTGCCATTAGAATGCTGATAAGTAAGATCATAAGGGCCATATCACTCCAGTCTTGGCCCATCTACACTGTCTCCCAGCTTGTTTCCGGGCACAATTCAAGGTGCTGATCTTGATCTTTAAAGCCATATATGTTTGGTAACAACATACCTGAAGAGCCTTGTACTCACTTATGAACCTACCTATGAACCTACTACAATCATCTTTGAAGGCATCACCACCTTCTGAGATTAGGTGTGTGACAACCCAGGAGAGGGCCTTCTCAGTTGTGGCACCAAGACTCTGGAACTTCTCCCCAGGGAGACTCATCTGGGCCCTTCTGTTGCCATCTTCTGCTTGCAGGTGAAAACTTTTTTGTTTCATCTGGTGTTCCCTCAGTGATCCTCCTTCCTGCACTATGTGTATTTTATTGCATTGTACATGTATTTTTAACTTGGCGTTAATTGTTTTAGTGGTGTGTTTTTGGTTTGGTTTAATGGTTTTTGAGATTTTTTTTAATTTATATTTTTAATCTGCTAAACCACCTTGGCGATTTTGAGGGTAGAAAGGTGGCGTATACAACTTGTAAATAAATAGAAATTGCTTTAACAGAATTTTTAAGCATTCTCAAAAACACTAATGTTGCACTCTTGAATTTGGTAACAGGTGTCTGCCTCACTGCTGGCCAGCAGCAAATTAATGCTGGAAGACTAAGCAAAATGTTAACTTACGAAAATAAAGTGTTGAAACTTGTCTACAAAGATGGAGACCCTTGCCCTGGAAATCCTGACTTGAAGTACACAAGTTATTTCAGCTTTCTGTGCAGGCCCAATGCTGGGCGTGGTAGCCAGCCTGTCATCGATGCCTTTGATGAGACGACCTGCACTCATGATTTCTCGTGGCACACTCCCTTAGCCTGTGAAGAGGAGAGGGCGGTAAGGGAATGGAAACGTTACCAAGTTCTGCTTACAGGAATCAGTATAGGAATAACAACTCTGCCTATGAATTGCATTTTATACAGGGGGTGGAGCAAATATTGTTCAAATCTTCCAGAGTTATCTTCATTTGTACTGAAGTTTTCAGATTCATAAAACTAGATTCGTGCTGCCTTGGCTTTTTTGGCTTTTTTGTAGAGGGATACACATTTTCTGATTAGACAGCCCTGCAAAATGTCTTTTAGCAAATAACTTGGGCCCAGTGCTATACTAATGCTGCCTGGGATTTTATGACAATGAGGGTATTTGTACTCCCCAACACTTAGCTCTTATCTTGACAGGGACATAGGGAACATAGCAGCAAAGGACTTTTTTTCTGGGGGAAAGCACTGGAATGGAGTTCCAGAACCTTTTCAACAAAATTATTTTTAAAACGTTTAAAAGTTAATGAGCTTTCAGTATACAGATTGAAAACTTCATTTCCCTCTTGAGAGTTCCAGCATCTCTCTCTCTCTTTTTTTTTTAAAAGAGCCCTGGCTGTAGGGGTTCTGAAACAGAGTTCCCATTAACGCTTAAGCTGCGTTAACTGTAGCTGGATGTCCCATTGCTCTGCAGGTGGGAGCAGGCAGTGAGAATGTGCATGTGGAGGCAGGGGTTGGGTGCAGAGGGAATGTGTGATCCCATGGCACAGCTACCTAACCCTGCGTAGCATGATGTCTATACTGGGCCTATGTATGTGCTGTGGTACAGGGCAGCAAAGCTGAGGGGAACGGTCCGAACGATATGTGACCTTTTCCCTGTTAATCCTCAGTGTGCCATCGTGCGCTGGAACGTGTAGCTTCTGATTAATTGAAAACCAGCCATGTTCTCCAAGCAGCAACAACTTCCCTAAAGTTAAATTGTCCTCATGAGGAAAGTACTCCCCAAAACGTAGCTCTTATCTTGACAGGGACATAGCAGCAAAGTAACTTCTGCCTTGGTTAGTTGCCCAGCCCCTGGACAAGTGTTGGCAGTTGCAGCCATTGGTCTGTGCTTCCAAATAAGCATGTTTGAGCTAGAACCTAAGACATGAGTGCTATCAGTTGTGTTTGTGAGAGTGCAAAGAGATGGGGTGGGGTGAAGTGCTTAAGAGGCCATGGTGAAATGTTGGTTAATAGGAGGGCCGAAGCACCAAGAAGAGCTGGGGTTGCTTATAACAATTCATCTGCTACACTTGGCTTAGCTACACTTGGCTTAGCTGGATGGTTTTCAGCTAGTAGAACTAATGTGCGTCAAGTGCCAATTTGTGAGGTTTCCCATTTTTCCCCTCCACAGATGGAATGCTCTGTTAAAAATGGCAGCACAATAATTGACCTCTCTCCTTTGATCCATCGAACGGGTTCCTATGAGGCCTTTGATGAAGATGATATGACCAACCTTGTTCCAGACTTCTATATAAATATTTGCCAACCTCTAAACCCGATCAAAGATGTCAGCTGTCCACCTGGAACAGCTGTATGCATGGTCCCAGTGACTGGCAATCCTGTGGTAAGTCCCACAGTCATTCCTCTTCAGCAAAATGCCTTATTTTGCTGGAATGCAGTTGCTAACAGACAGGTCCTTTCTAACAATAACAGGTAAAGCAATTGAGTTGGCCAGAGGCCCCGAGAAATAATCTTAGCAAGTCTGTTGCTTGGGGCTGTATGCCCTTTTACTGCCCGCCTTGTGCCTTTATACATCTCTCCCTCTCCTTACATACACTTGGAGGGCACTGTCAAGTAATTACTTCTGCTGGGCTGTGGCTTTGCACAGCTAAAGGTCATGCTCCCAGGGTGGGTTGGGGCTCATGCATCTTGAACAGCAGCACCCAATGTTGCATTGCAGGCCTCTTTTGAAACGAAGCAAAATGTCAAAAGCAGATTGTGGTATGGCATTGGGGTGAAGGAGATTGTCTGCTATTTAAATGGCTTTTTAAAAGTCTAGCATCACAGGGCAAGGGTGTGCATATAGACTTGAATCCCAGTCCATAAAACTGTGATGTGTTTTGGCGAAGGAAATCTTTTGGAATTTGACTTTAAATTTCTGTGTTGATGCTATACATTTCTAAAAGTTCCTTCATACCTATTGGTCCATTTTATAAACTAGGGAACAAGGCAAAGACTGAGAAACAGTGAATAATCTCCCTTTCTCTAACTCCCATAGTCTCCAGAGTCAGCCATTCTAAGGAACACACTTGGAGCTGTACTGCTCACATCATGCAGAATGAGGTAGTACTAGGGACTGTACCACTTCAAACTTCAAATGTAGGGGATCTCCACAATGGTACTTATTTTAGACATGCAGAGAGAGGTGGTATTTAATATGGGAGCAGCCTTTGAAAAAGCAGTCCTCCTTCACTCTGCAGTTGACATGGTACAGTCCAAGGATTCTGCTACCTCATTCTCTGTTTCATGTAGAACAGTTCTTAAGTGAATCTCGTTATTTCCAACCTAACCACCACTCAGCCCAGGAGAAACTAATTCCTCTCTTGCCGTATTTGATGTTGTGCAGAACTTTCAGGACTGCCTTGGTGCTCACTGACATTAATGAAAATCAGACCAGTAGTGATGTGTGAAATTATGATGACCAAAGTAACAGATTTCATCTTTTGTGTTTAGGATATTGGGCATATCCCTGCAATCCCCCAACTCAACTCTGTGACAAATGAAGTTTACATTACTTATAACAGTTCCACTCCTTGTTCCGCAAATAATGCGCTCAACTTTTCCTCTCGCATTGTATTTCATTGCAACAGAGGAACAAATATGGTAAGTGGTATCATGTTTTGATCCCTGCCACACTTGTATGTTCTGAAAACAATTATTTGAGCATAACAGAAGAAGAGTGATAAAACAGTACTGTTGGGATAGATTTTAAGTACACGCCTGGGTTTGCTCAACTTGCTTCAGTTACACCTGGCTGTTTTCTGTAGGCTTGGACTCTCTCTACACAAATCTTCCAGTCAAGCAGGTACACCATTACCTCGTCATGAATATTTCTTAGCATAAGAGGGTAGCAGTGCTTATAGCATAATAAACCTCCTTGCACAGATACCCATCCCCCCTCCTGAAATAATATTTGACTGAATTGCAATAAAAGGCGCTAGCCACTTTGAACTGAAGAACTGATCCAATGCCTTCCTAAGTTGGAACTCGGATACCATAGCCAGGCTTGAATGTGCAGCTGGGGAACATTTAAATAAGGTAGATTTATATATTCCGTATGTATTGCAAGGAGATCTTAATTTTTTTTGAGAAGGAATGGGGAAAAGGAAAGGTATAAGAATTGGGGCTGATGCTCTATACCAGTTGTGGCAGGAGGACAGGCATAGAAAAGCTTGTCTGTGAAGGGGTGTGTGGGTGTGACTAAATGTGGATGCCCTGTTTGCCCTGAATACCAGTTTCTGTGCTGTTTTATAAAAAGTACACTCAGTGGTTCTGCAGTTAATGTTCTCTAAACCTCTAAGGGCAGGGGGCAAAATGCTGTAACAGTTGCATGTGAGTGTCTGCAGTGAGCATCTCTCAAAGGAGATTCCTGCTTTTTATGTCTTGGAAGACATAAAACCGTATGGTTTTCAAGGCAAGAGATGCCTGCCTCTGCGTAGCAGCCCTAGACTTCCTTGGTGGTCTCCCATCTAAGTACGAACCGGGGCTGGCCCTGCTTAGCTTCCAACATCTGATGATTCCAGTAACCTGTAAATGAAAACATAATTAGGGGTACCAACCAATTTTTAAACAATACTTGATGCATGAAAACCTCTTATGAATATGTCTTAGCCTGAGTATAACCGTATGACAAACCTCCCACTTAACCTTTATGCTATGACAGAATTAACGTCTGTTGCTATTTCATTTCTGAAGGCTACAGCTTGTTCTTTCGTTCCTCTTATTTGAGCATCTGGAGGTCCAGGCCTTAAACTATTTTCTGTTTCCTTGTTTGTGCTTTGGTCATAGGGAAAGCCAAAAATGATACACAGACTTGACTGTGAATACCTGTTTGAATGGAGCACTCCAGTTGTATGCCCTGATGAAGTGGATGTTTTGGGCTGCTCAGTGACTGATGAGCGGTTACACTACACTTTTAACCTCTCCGGCCTTTCCAGGCAGTCTCACAAGGTGATGTGACGTGGCCAGTAAGGGAGCTATATGCTTTTAAACCAAATTACCCTTTCTGCTCAAAGTTTCTGAATCCAGCTATTGCAGCTTTGAAGACCAGAATGACTGTTGATTTATCTAGTTTGCATTTGTTCAGTTCTGAAAGCTTTTGAAGCTAGTGCTGGAAGATCCAGCATTAGTATGTTTCCCTGGGTGACCCTAGAGATGTAAAATTTCTGGGAATTTTGATGTCGTGATGAAAAAATGTCCCCCTCCCCAAAAAACATAAATTGGGAGAAACTGAAATACATGCAATAATTATTGCCCTATCAAACCTAAACTAATTTTACAGCTTTAATAACATAAAATGCATCATTTGTAACTTAGCATATAAAATTGGAGCATCTGACTTATTTATGGAATTTAAAAAATATAAATGCCTTAATTTTCTATAAGCAAAATTGCAAATATACCCAATACTGGAGAGAGAACTAGAAGCTGATGCACCCTATGCAAAAATTAAGGTACATGTGCAGTCTAGTTAGAGAGAGCTCAGTTCTTAATGGAACTTTCAGAGTTTTCTTCGGAGGCTTTGATGCAGTTTCTGCTCTACCTCCTTCTGATCTTTTCCCCCCTCCAACAAGGTAGGGCAATAAGCAACTTCCTATCCAGTCTGTGGGTATGTGTGTCACAGTGGTTTGAGGGAGAGATGAAAAGGTCAACCACAAGTCAGGTCTAAAGGACAACAGCAGGTATGCAACAGCTGAAAAGCAGCGAAAGCCCTGCATACTCTCCTCATAAAGGTTAGGTATCTTAGTACAGAAATGTATCTTGGATGTAAGAGCTGTCTGTGTCTACCGTATGCCCACCTTGTCTTTAAAAGCATTTCACTAATTCTAAAAGAGAAAATATTTCATAAGAGTTTATTTCAGTACTCCCCCAAATTTCTTGTTTTTCTGTTGGAAGAATTGGGGGGTGAGGGCTTGTGAAGAAAAACGGGGGGGGGGGATCCAGGTTTTTTCTGGGCCTTCATATTTCTAGGTGACCCCACAGAATATCTATTCTTCCAGAATGGAACCTTAAACTGCTACATTCCCTGCTTTTCTATGCAATACCGGGGAAACCCCAGGACTATCAGTCTTTTGTAAACAATGCTTGCCTGAGAACAACACCGAAGCAGATTACTGTCTCAAGTTAATATGTATCTTAAACTGCACTACTTAGTTGAAACTGAGATTAGCAGCCACTTGCAGCATTCAAACTCAATATGACAGCTTTCACTGAACTTTCCTACTGCTCAGCACTAATGTTGGGTTGGATTCCCTGTTTTCTGTACCAGCACTCTTCTTTGCATATCAGTGCAGTTAAACATTATTTGTTCATCCTTTTTGCAATTCAGTAATGCATGGTATTGGCTTCCCACACAGGTTTCTTCCGGGTCTAGGAATTACCATGTTGGAGTGTGTTCCAGTGCAGCTGATGTGCCCCAAGGAAAATGCAAAGATGCAGCAGTATGCCTGGTCTCAGGCATGAGTGCTGCCTCATTTGGTAACATAAAGCAAATGAAGATGGATTATCGGCATCAAGATGAATCTATCATTTTGCAGTATAAGGGAGGTGATAGGTGTCCTCCAGGTAAAGCTTTATAAAATTGCTACCAACAAACCAGCAAATGTGTTCCTTTAGCTTCAAGATGGCTTTTGATCTACCCCATAAATTATGTGAAGGATAATTAGAGATGTGAAGGAGCGAAATGGTCATATCTTTTCATAATGCTGAGTGTGTCTGATCCTTACATTTTGCGGACTATAACCAGGAGGTTGTCAAGGTTCATATGTCAGGCTTGCCCTGATACTCAAAGGCTGTTCAGAGCTCAGTTAAGGAGCCTTTTATCCATCCCTTTCCTCCTTATGATGTGAATAAGGGGAAGTTTACCACCAGAACAACCAGAAGGGAAAGAAGTTCTCATGATAATCACAAGATGTCTGAAGTTCCTCCTAAGCATGGGAGACTGGTCATATTAGTCACAAATCCTGTTATTAGTCATTATGAGTTACTGCCTGTCATCATTTTGGGTACCTGCTGAATGGTGGGTGCCTGTCTGTGGTAATAACCTGCCTAAGATAGATCGTGTTCATTTGCGTAATATTTTGTATTCTGCTTCTCCAAAAAGGTTGAGACATTTTACAGAGAAGTCATGTTGGATCAGGCCAGTGGCCCATCCAGTGCAGCACTCCGTGTCATACAATGGCCAAAACCCAGGTGCCATCAGGTGGTCCACCAGCCAGGGCCAGAACTCCAGAAGTCCTCCCACTGTTTCCCCCCCCCAAGCACCAAGAATACAGAGCATCACTGTCCCAGACATAGTGTTTCATCAATACCTTTTGGTTAATAGCCACTGATGGAGTGCACCTCACAGTCCTTCCTGGTTCTTACCTCCCTGAACAACTTAGTGTAATCCGCAAACTTAGCCATTTCACTTCTTACTCCTGACTCCAAATCATTAATGAACAGGTTAAAAAGCATCGGACCTAGTACCAAGCCCTGTGGTACCCCACTGCTTATCACCTTCCACTGTGAAAACTGCCCATTTAAACTCACTCTTTTTCCTATTAATTACCCAGTTTTTAATCCACAAGAGGACTTGTCCTCTTATCCCATGGCTGCTGAGTTTACTTAGGAGCCTTTGATGAGGAGCTTTATTAAAAGCTTTCTGGAAGTCCAGGTAAACAACATCTATTTGGCCACCCTTGTCCACATGTTTGTTCACCCTTACAGAATCCATGCTGCAGAACAGATCTTCCCTTACAGTCCAGTGGCACCTTTAAGACCAACAAAGTTTTATTAACAGTATAAGCTTTTGTGTGCAAGCGCACTTCTGTGTGGATTCTTCCTCCAGAGCTTTTGTTCATCAGTGTGCCTACTAATTCTATTTTAATAATGGATTCCACCAACTTACCTGGTATCAACGTAAGACTGACCAGCCTGTAATTTTATGGATCTCCTCTGGAACTCTTTTTAAAGACAGGGGTTACATTAGCTACCTTCTAGTCCTTGGGAATGGAGGCAGATTTTAGTGATTGCATATTTTTGTCAGGAGATCCACAAGTTCACATTTGAGTTCCTTCAGAACTCTTGGATGTATGCCTTCTGAATTTGTCCATCAGTTGTAGGGCCTCCTCTCGTCAACTTGATCGGACTCAGGTCTTTTAACACCCCTCCTGGAATTGGTGATTCTGGAGTGGGCGAGCACCTCCTATCTTCCATAGTGAACACAGAGGCAAAAAATGCTTTCAGCTTCTCTGTCATTTCCCTATCATCCCTTAGTAATCCTTTTAACCTCTTGATCATCCAATGGTCCCCCTGCCTCCCTGGCTTGTTTTTGCTTCTAATGTATTTGAAGAATTTTTTAGTGTTGGTCCTTATGTTTTTTGCAATATGTTCCTCATAGTTCCTTTTTGCCTGTCTGATCACTGAATTGCATTTTATTTGCCAAAGCCTGTAGTCCTTTTTTATTTACCTCACTTGAACTAGCCTTCCACTGTTTAAAGGAATCCTTCTCACCTTTTACTGTTTTACTTTGTTCATTAACCATGCAGACTTCTTAAATACCTATTTGTACCTTTCCAAGCTTGCAGTATACATTTTATCTGAGCTCCTAGGATTGTAGTTTTAAATAGTCTCCAAGCTTCTTGAAGGGATCTGACCCTCCTTACCTTTTATTTCAGTTTCTTCTTCATAAGCCCCCTCATTTGACAGAAACTACCCCTTCTAAAGTTAAATGTGGTTGTGTTGGTCTTTTTGGGCAACTCCCTACTTACATAAATGCTAAACTTAATAGCATTATGGTCACTGTTCCCAACTGGTGCTATCACGTTTACATCTCTCACCAGGTCTTGAGCATTACTTAGGACCAAGTCCTCCCCCCTCGAAGGTTCTGTGACCATCTGTTCCATGGTAAAGTCATTGAAAGTGTCTAGAAACCCAGTCTCTTTTTCCTGACGAACACATAGACCCAGTCAATGTGTGGGTAGTTAAAATCACCTATTATGGCACAGTTATTTCATCTAGGTGCTTTCCTTAATTCTTTTGCTGTTTTAAAATCATCCTCTAACCTTTGATCTGGTGGGCAATAATAAACTCCCAGAGTTAAGCTTCCTTTTGGGCACTCTGTTTCCACCCATAGCATTTCTATAGGTGAATCTGGTTCGCTTAGATTCTCAGTTTTACTGGACTGTATAACCTCTCTGACATACAGAGCCACTCCACCTCCAACCCTTCCCTCCCTATCTTTCTGATATCATTTATACCCAGGAATCACTGTATCCCACTGATTATTCTCATCCCACCAAGTTTCTGAAATGCCCACAATATCTATGTTCTCCTCTGACACTAAGCACTCCCCCATTTTAACTTGGACACTTCTAACATCTATAATTCCCCAGACACATTGGACCTGCACACTTCGTCCTCTGGCCTCTAGACCTCTAGACCTTGTCAGATAGTCAGTATTGTCTGTCACCCTCTCAGTGGCCAGTCCTAATCCATTTCCTTCTAGAGATGAGCCATCCCAAACCAGGGACATCTCGTCTCCTGTCAGCTTTCCCTGGGATTTAGTTTAAAAACCGCTCTGCCACCTTTTTTATTCTAAGCACTAGCAACCTGGTTCCTTTGCGGGACAAGTGGAGGCTGTCTGCCATATTGAGGAGTCTCCAGGCCTTCTACCATTACTTTTTTTGTTGTTGCAGAGGTGGTGTGCTTCTGATTGCCAGAGGCTGGGGGCAAACAGGAGGGCATGTCTTGCTTCTGGGCTTCCCAGATGCATTTGTCAGGTTACTCTAGAGAACAGAATTACTTTCCAGTACTCTTGCTGGTTGGATACATATATTTATCTGAAAGATACCTTCTGCTAAAGAGTGCCTTTATCTCAGAATGGTGGGATAATACTTTCTGTCATACAAACTGGCATTCACTCACTGTATCTCTTTGATAACAAGGGTTTTGCCCTTCTGTCTCATCTTATACTCTTGCAAACAGAAGGCTGAAGTAAATCTATCTTTTAATTTATTTATTTTTTATTTACTCAGATTTGTACCCCGTCCTCCCTGCCTTGGGGCCCTCGTAAAAAGCAGGAGCATCTGCTAATAAGCAGCACAAGGGGTAGCCTCCAGCCCGAATACCATCTGTGCTAGCTGTCTCCACACTTGCACATGATTGATTCGATATCCTAGTTGTCCACCGTACAGTACAGTGGCTGAATCAACAGCTCTTCACTGTTGCATGCTGCCAGTCCAGTCTTCGGATGATTAAAACCTGTGGAAGATCTTGTCTCATTTAAAATGGAGTGCTTTGGGTGCAAACAGTATATTTTATTGATGGAAGCCTTTTTTTTTTTTTTACAGTGACTGAAATGGATGAGCTTTGTGTCTTCCCTTTCTGGTATAAGGGCGTCAGATATGAGAAATGCGTTCTGGAAGGGCAACAACGGCCATGGTGTGCTACCACTGATGATTTCCAAAGGGACAAAAAATGGGGATTTTGTGGAAATGGTAAGGAATCTTCTCTCTCTCTTTTTAAAGTGCTTATAGTATCTATTGTGTGGTGTCAGTTATCGTGGTGTATTTTGTAGTTTGTACTGTTTTGTCAAACACGACTGAATGGCTAACAACAACAATTGTTTTGTTAGCTTGTGACAAATATGAACAGTCAGGAATGTTACACAGAACATTGTGTGTGTGTGTGTGTGTATGCTCACTCACCCTTTATGGTTTGAAATAAGTGGGCTGTAACCATATAATGTAAAATGAATGCTATAGTAAATATTTTGGAGGCTATTTCCCATAATTTTTAGAACTCAATTTTGAAACTATTTATACTGTTTTTTCAGTAAATAGGAAGTATTCCATACAATATTACCCACAGTGCAAAATGAGCACAAAATGAGGCAGCCATGGCTCAGTGGGCTTGGCATGCAGAAGGTCCCAGCCCAGGTTCAATTCCAGGCATCTGGCATCCGTTGATGTGAAGGACCTCTGCATTAAGACCCTGGAGAGCCACTGCCAGTCTGAGTAGACAATACTGACCTTGATGGACTAAGAGTCTGATTCAGTGTAAGGCAGCTTCATGTGTGAGTTTAACTAGTTCAGGGGGGCAGGTCCACTGGATTTTCAGGTGATGTAGGCTCAGATGCTGTATTTACACTTCTCCAACAAATCCAAGTTTGTTTGGATTTTCAAATGATGTAGGCTCAGATGCTGTATTTACACATCTCCAACAAATCCAAGTTTGTTTGCGATACAGATAAACATGACTCGCTGTCCCAAAAACAAACAAACAAACAAAAAGACTCCCTGTCCCATCCCTTTGTGCACAAAGCTGAGATTGAAGACTTCATTCATCTAACCACAATCTGCTGTAATGTTCTTCAAAATGAAATTTTAAACCAGGATTAAACTCTGGTTTTCGAGGCTTTAATTCTTTCCCCAGGCCATCAGTACACTAAACATCTGTGGACAGGCAGACAGTACACTTTGTATGTGGAGAGGTAACTTTTGTGGACTTATTTGCAGACTCTTTCTGGACTCTCAAACTCAGAGCTTTCTTTGTTCTGCTTTATTGGGCACAGTCTGTCACATGAGCAGCTTTTATATTGTTTTCCTTTTGAGTCTGACATGAAAGCCACTGTTCTGACAACGTAAATGTTCTGAATATACAGGACTGGCCATGATCACAGAAGTTCATCCCCAGGGAACTATCTGCACATTTCCCCCAAGTGCTAAATTGCTTCACACACCAGTCCAACATGGCTACATACAGAAGGACTAACAGTCCTTTTTCTCCCATCTGTTTTCTCCCATCTATTAACAAACCTGAGTTGTAGAAGTTAGATTTAATTTCTCACAGTGGTAAATGTTTTTCCTTGTCTTCCAGTAACTGGGCATAGGGAGTCGACTTTTATTTTCAAGTGTGATGACAGCGCTGGTAATGGGAGTCCTCGACTTTTAAGTGAGACCCTTGACTGTGCTGTGACATTTGAATGGAAAACACAAGTGGTGTGCCCACCCAGGAAAATGGAGTGCAAATTCATTCAGCAGCACAAAACGTATGATTTGAGAGTGCTCTCCTCACTCACAGGATCATGGATGTTTGCTGACAAGGACAGCTTGTAAGTAGTTTGTTTCTGTATGTCTCGTAGAAACCTAGCCAGTTCACTTTAGCTGGAAGAGTCGTGCCCTTTTTCTTGGTGAGCTGACTGAATATTTGATCAAGATGAAAGACTGCATTGTCCAGGAAACTAAATGTGCCTGTGTTACTTTGAAGTCACTGACACTAAGCCACACTTCGCTCTGGTTCTGCACTTCTTGGGAATCCTATACATTTGATCTCAATAAAATAATGTTTGCAATGAACAGGCACTTCAGAATGATCCTGGGAAGGTTTATAAATTGGAAAGGGGTGTGCATTAAGCAGAAATGCCAGTGTGCCTCTAGTTGACACACAACGTAGGGGGTGATGTTGGAGTACCAGGTTCTGTATGAGTCGAAAGCTGCCAAACTTAACAGGATACTGCTGAGAACAATAGAGGGTTATAGAAAGCAAAAGGCGTGAGGGAGACCGGGGACACTGGATCTGTGTAAACTTGAGGGAGGGAGGGAGAAAACGAGATGGTAGAAATGCTCTAAAATATAAGGGCAGTCCAGCAACTAAACATTCAGGATTGGGAGTTCTTTTGGAGGTTGATTTGGGTCGTAGTTGGCCAGTCTGTAGCATGGATGCCCCAAGAGGAGGCAGCAGAGAGTACTGTTCAATAACTGGGGCCACTGAGTATGTGTGTTGGGAGGAGAACTAGAAAAACAAAATTCTCAGGGCCTGGGTTTATTGTTATGCAAGACTGCTGCTGATATAATAACTGTCGGTTTTTTGCTTTATAGCTTAAGCCATGAGCTTCTGTAGGACTCCAATCACATGTCAATCTTTTTTTTTAAACTGAAATTATAGCACATGCTCTCATGTAGCAAGAAGGGTTAAAATGAAAGAATTTTGCTCCTAGAGAATTTCTACTGCCTTAAGCACTGATGAGTTTCTTCCTGATCTTCCTCACTGTGTTGTGGGGAAGGGGGAGCCTCTCCAACTTGAGCAGCAGGGCCCAGAGTCAGGCTTGCACTTCTGCTTCACGGTCTTGTCCATGGAGGAAGCAAAGCCCCCACCTAAGCATGTATGTGTAGCAGTGCAATACTTGGAATGACAGGCAAAATCAAAATAAATAAAGCTCAGTTAGCATCATTGATCGAGGCTGCAGAATTCAACTTTTCTCGACGTAGATTTTCTGTTACTAACCAGTTGAAAGCACATAGACCTGTCAAAGTGAAATCCTATATTTGCTTGACTAGGGGTGGGGGGTGTTCAGGGTCCAGTGCTGAGCTGCCACCTTTTTATTTTATTTTTTTAAAACAGCTACTACATGAATCTCTGTCAAAGAGTCCATGAAGGGCCTTCTGGCTGCCCTGAGCAGGGGAGCCTCAGTGGGACTGTAGAAGTTCTGGGACTGGTACATACACAGATGCTGAATGTGATGGGTATAGTATTCTTTTTTTTTGAGCCCTTGCTATGGCAGGTTTCCTATAGTTATCTGTATATTATTTTAATGACATGCATCCTAACTTTATACCAGGGTATTTGAAGGAGCATCTTCTCCCATACGTTCTTGCCCAAGAATTAAAATTGCAGGGAGATGCCCTCCTGACTGTCCTACCAATTAAAGAGGCTTGTTTGGTGGGTACCCAAGAGAAGGACTTTTCTGTGGCAGCCGCGAAATTATGAAACAGCCTCCCTAGGGAGGTGCACCTGGCCCCCTCGTTGATCTTCAGGAGGTAACTGAAGACAGTTTTATTTAGGGCTGCATTTGAAATTATGAAACAGCCTCCCTAGGGAGGTGCACCTGGCCCCCTCGTTGATCTTCAGGAGGTAACTGAAGACAGTTTTATTTAGGGCTGCATTTGATTGGTTTAACTTTTTTATTGGTAGTCCTAATTGGAGTTTTTCGATTGTGACTTTTTATGGGTTTTATAATTGTTTTAATTGTGTTCCACAAGGGAGAAAAGTGGCTAATAAATGAAATTTAAAAAATACCTAAAAATTGCCTATCTACCTTGCTTCTGCAAACATTTGAAATGATTGTCATATTTTTGTTGCCCCCCCCCACCCCAGAAACATAGAAACCAGAGCTGTGACAGAGTTGTGTTCTGATCTGAGACATTTGGCTGTAAGACTTGAGGGGCATATGGATTGTGAAGAAGTGGTAGTAGGGATAGCAGAAGGGAGTGTTTTGAAGCATTGCTTGCTTGCCACACTTTGCAAGCACACGGTGGTTCTTCTGTTGCAGGTGATAAAATTCTTGTGAATTACTCCAATGGGCATGAATGTCTACCCAGACACAAGAAAGCAACAACAGTGATAGAACTGAAATGTGCAAAAACCGTTGGTATGCCAAGACTGGCTAGGTAAGTACAGAGGCTGTTAACTGGCCATTGCAGTAGGCTCAGGATCTCCTTGCATGTTACCGCAATGAACCAGTGTGTGTTGCATATGCTACGTGGACTTCTAGTGTTCCTTGCTATGTGAGGGAAGGAAAATATTCCTCACTGCACGGCCATACCTTTGGCTATTTGGCAGCTCACAGTATATTTAGTCTTTCCTTTAAGCACTGTGCTACCTTTTCATTTAACTTCATAATCCCAAATTCTCGAACCTTTGGGTTGGATCCCAAGGTTCTGTTCCACTAAGTCTCTTGATGTTGGCAGAACAAGCTCCTTTCTTCAGAGCCGCAATCTACTATTCATGGGACAGAACCTTCAGATCCAAAGGCTTCATAATCAGCTGCAGAAAATGTTTATTTATATATATGAATAAATAAATTTTATATGTGTGTGTGTATATATATATAAATAAATCTTGAAAGATAAGCATGGGATATATATATATATATCCTGTGCTTACCTTTCAAGAATTTTTTCTAGCTTCCCACTTCTTCAAAACTGCTCCCCTTTCTCAGTTCCTTGTTGCTAAGCAGTGCAGTCCTATGCTGAGACTCTCCATTCTCAGCCAGTTGGCTTCTGATAGAGCCGCACTGCAAAAACAGTATCTGTGCAGAATGCATTTGCTTCCACTCTTGCACTTTCCCCCTTCCTTTCATACAGTGTTGATTTACTTCTGAGATGGGACGGCATAATCTAATTTTCTTAGAATTGGAGGATGCCCTTTGAAGAAGGGCATGGGATGCTGGGAGGAAAAGAAATGCAGCATTTCTGTGTATTAGAACAAAGTTTGAGTCCAGTGGCACCTTTAAGACCAGCAAAGTTTTATTTGAGGTGTAAGCTTTTGTGTGCAAGCACACTTCAATGTGGCTGAGAAAGTGTGCTTGCACACGAAAGCTTACACCCAGAATAAACCTTTGTTGGTCTTAAAGGTGCCACTGGACTCAAACTTTGTTCTGCTGCTTCAGACCAACACGGCTACTCAACCTGAATATTTCTGTGTATTGGAGGTTATAAGGCTCAGATTTTGTAGAAGACTGTATCATGTCTACTCCATAACTCACAGGGAGGACTGCGGTTGTGACTCGCTGTTCCTTGTGGGTCCAGCTACCTAGGGAGGAGGGGAGAAATGACGTAGGGCATGTGGTAGCTAGATGGAAACATGATATGTTGCTTCCAGGTTTGAGGTGTATGTAGGATATATTTAAAGGCTGAGGCATACTACCTGGTAGATAATAGAAATAAAACCACAGGAATGTAGTAAAGGTCATGAAAAGCAGATCCTCAACTGTACCAAGTGTTTTATCATCATTTGGTTTCCACTGAAAAGCCATTGATATGTAATACCGATAAATGCTTTTACTGACATCTCAGTATTTTCTGTTAGGATTGATGAAGAAAATTGTACCTATTATATTACATGGGAGACTCGGGCTGCTTGTGCAGTGAAACCTCAAGAAGTAGAAATAGTGAATGGCACGATTACGAATCCAGCAACTGGGAAGAATTTCAGTTTGGGTGATGTATATTACAAGTAAGTAAACTACAGGAACAATATCTGCAATTATAAAGCTGGGCCACAAAAATCCAACCACCTGGTAGCCAGTGATTCCATTTTAAAACAGGACTGTCACAACCAATGCTCCCTCTAAGCTGTGGAGTCTTGTCAGCAAAAATTCTACTTTGTGAGCTACTGGCATTAAAATTCTGAGTGAGCGATTTGGCTGCTAGTTTGCTCTGGAGCCATTCTTCCTGAGCTAAGACAAAAATGTGTGAGCCGGAGGCTAAAAAACTGTGAGCTAGCTCACACTAACTCACCTTAGAGGGAACACTGGTCACAACCAGGAAATTACCTCAGCAAAACATGTGATTACTATTCTCAGACTTGCTGAGGCTTTAAACAATGATTACTAAGTAGTCATCTTTTTTTTCTTTAAAAAAGGGGGGGGGTTCTAGGCTGTGTTGCATTTTGAATCTGGCTCTTCTACTCTCAGTCTGTTAGTGGCTTAATTTTTTAGCTCATGCTGCAGGGGCATTGTTAAATCAATCCTACTGAGTAAGAGTCCAGATGTTAATCCTGGCGTGATCCAAAAGTGTTTAATATACTGGCAGTAGTGTGTGGCACAAAGAATTAAAAACCCTAGACCAATTAGTGGGGCCTGGAAGAAATTGCATGTCTCTTCCTGAAGGGGTGGAGTAGAGATGTAAAATTTCCGGAAATTTTGAAGCTTGGAAAAACCCCCGGGTTTTTTCCGGGGTTTTTTGGGAAAAAATGGAAATTTTCGGAAAAATTGAAAAAAATGCTACATTAGCATTTCTTTTGTCTTTTCTAGATTGAAAGTCATTCTGTTACTTTAGGAACATAAAAAATGACTATGGACATTTTTACTTGGCATGAAATTATCACAACTAGCATATTAAAAATATAGTGTACCCAAACAATTATTACAAACAGAATACCCACCCACATGCAAAAACAAAACTGAAACCTTTTTATTTTCTTCTGACAATCGCACCTCCTAAAGGAAGAAATGCATCTTGTTCTTGCATTGGAGAGTTCAGTTTGTAACCTAGGACTTGCTTGTCCTCAGTGCACAGAAATTAGATCAATCTGATACCATTATATATTTTAGAAATGATTTGGAAAATATTTGAACACCTTGTCTTAAAATATTTTATTTATCATGTTAAAATAAAACATTCCATAATCAATTTCTTTTCTTTTCTTTTTTCAATTTTTCCAATTTTTCGGAAAAAAACAAAAAAGCTTCAGGGAAAAAAACGGGGAAAAAAAACACGTTTTTTTTCCGAATTTTTCTGGTTTTTTTCCGGGCCTTCACATCTCTAAGGGAAAGATACCGAATTGGTGTGAGAAGAACTGAAATTTTTACCTTGAGTAGTACATTCTTATAATCAGAGTGGCAAGAAGAGATGCTTGAGGTGACTGGCAATGCTAAGCTTTTATTCTTGGTGTTACAAGCTAAATTTTGGAACTTTTATTTAAACATGCTGTGTTTCAGATTATACACTGCCTCTGGTGATATCAGACCAAATGGTGACACCTACACTTACGAAATTCAGCTTTCATCTATCAATGATACCAAGCATCCAAAATGCTTGGGAGCCAATATATGCCAGATTAAAACATCGGGAGAATTGTTCAGGAGAATTGGGTCTTCTAGCAAAACTAAATATTATATTCAGGGTAAGTGCCTACTTGATGTACTAACATAACTTTACTCCATTATAAAGGCTGGCAGTGACTAGGGTTGCCAAGTCCCCCTGGGGGGCAGGGAAACCCCCACCCCAGAGGCCCGTTCCCCACCGCCGGCGAATCGGGCCCCAGGGGGAACCCCACCCCGACGTGCACGTCACCCAGAAGTGACACGACGACGCCGGGCACGCTGGGGGTGGGGCCACGGTCATCCGAGGGAAAACTCTATGGTTTTCCCTCGGATGGTCGTGGCCCCGCCCCCAGCATGCCTGGCGTGGTCGCGTCACTTCCGGGTGACGTGGATGCGGCGTGTGTGTGCTTCGTGTGCGCGCACCCCAGCCGCCGGCCGGGAGTCCCCTGCTGCGGCAGAAATGACACTTGGCAACCCTAGCAGTGACACTGGGGGGAGGGTGCTTTCCAAATATCTCAGAACTCATTTCAGTGGAATCTATGATATGGAGTTTGGCTACCAATAGTTTAGACTACAGGTTTAGACTACAAATTTCCAACTGAGTGGCCCAGTCATCTCCCAACCTGTATCTCCAGGTCCCAAACCACTGCCCTTCCTGTCCTGAATTATTTGTTAAGGAGTTGCTGCCACATGGAGGTATTTTTCCAGTTTAGCATCCAAAGTAGAGTGTGTGTGTTGGGGTGGAGGGGCATCCACTTTTCTGGATTTTCCCTACTTTGATATATCTTTTCCATATCTGGTTTTGTGCAGTCTTTCTGGAAAGACTGCAAACAATACATCTTTGCAAACTGTGAACAGGAAGGTGCACATTTTTAATGTCCTGCCTGCAGTGACCTGCAGTGACAGCATTTTCCTTGCCTGGCTGTTCCCCCCCCCCCCACCTCCCTCACTCACACCAGCTGAGTTTTTTCAGTCTTTTATAAAATCTGCAATTGCTAGATCACTACACCACAATAACATGAACTGTCTGTTGCCATTACTTCCTTTTCTACCACCTCGGGTCAAAAAGATCTAGAGGCTGACATCTTTTTAAATGAAAGCTGGGAGGTTTATTGGGGCTAGGTGATTGTGGCAGTAGGTAGTGTTACTGAGTTGTAGTTTCCTAGCCGTTGTCAACTTCAAAAACAAACAGCCCTCAGGGGCGGCAGGAGAAATAGTAACTTCAGAGTCTTGGAGCATTTTTAATGACTAACAACTGTAAGTGTGTGTGGGCTGCAGTTCTTTGTCAGCTGCATGAACTGCTACACTCAGTTGCCAGAAGGAGGCAAGAACAGCAGAGGTTGGGTCTGGGCGAACATTATTACAAAGTAAGTGTGGAAGGCCCAGCAGTCCTAGCGGTAGTTGTTACATCACTATGCAAAGTACCAATAAAAACAAGGTCCAGACAAAAGAGTAAATCCAAACTGTTCCAGCAGATGAGGATGAATTGACATTCAGGTTAATGTCTCTGCCCCCTTTTAAAGGTTTAACTACATTGTCTTGTGAGCCACTTCTGCTATGGCTTCAGTTACCTGAAATTCAGAATAAATATTTGATCGGTTTGGATGGCAGTAGTCGCAACACAGTTGCAGTAACGTGGTGATCTCCTCCATCAGTCTTCACTATAATAGATTAAATGGGAACGTGTTGCTTTTTTGTTTCGTTTGCATTTTATGGTGAAATCATCTCTGTCTTCCCTTCTTTTGTAGATGATGATTTGGATGTCGTGCTGTCTTCCAACTCCAAATGTGGTAGAGATGATACAAAGTTTGCGTCCTCGACTATTTTCTTCCACTGCAGCCAGCAGGCCAAAGAAGGCATCCCCGAATTCCTTCATGAGTCATCAGACTGCCAGTACTTGTTTACTTGGTACACCTCAGCAGTTTGTCCACTAGCGTAAGTGAAACCCACCCACCCACCTTCCAGTTAACCTACAGGATAGGAAATCATGTCTTTACTTATGGCATGGAATGGAATAGCAAAAGGCTTGTTCCAGGTCCACAGTGGAAGTTTACAGCTCAGAGTGGAACGTGGAAGGAACCAAGCTCTACATTCAGAGGGGGGGGAAGGCCTTGGCCTCTAGTCCTGTTAATTGGCCCTCCAGGCAACTGGTTGGCCAGTGCATGAAACAGCATGCTGGGCTAGATGGACCTCTGGTCTGATCCGTATGACAAAAAAAGGGGAGAAAAACACAACCCCCTACATGAGAAAGGTAACCAAAAAGGTTGAGACACAGAAAAAGAAACTTAAAAATAGCTATGTATGTTGTCCTAATGTATAAAATATCATATATAATTCAGTTATTTTCCAAAGTGCTAAAATATCATTTATCATTTAAAACATCTGCTGTTTTTCAGACATGAATTTGAAAGGATCGTAATGAGGTGGGGGGGACAAAAGAAAAACCTTTCCTCAAAACCGATAGTTCTGTTTCAGAGAAGCTAATATTTGAAAGGTTGACCACTTGTGGGTTCTTAAAATTTTCTGTTTGTGTCCCATTCTGGGTTCTCCCATTTTTGTTAAATTTATGGAGTGCTCTCCATAAATTTTTACCACTGAGGAAGGCTTTTAGCCAAATCATGTTTGGTATTGGTTCTTGTATATGGATATAATTTGTACCTTTTAACCTGTATTTATATGATTGGACATTTGTCTTTATATTAGGATTAGGTACTCATATGTGGGCTATATCCGGCTATATCCGGGAAGGGCGGGCTATAAATGTGAAGAAATAAAAATGCAGAACCATAGGATTGTGGGTTTTACCTGATATTTTAGCACTTTTGAAAGTATAATTAAATTATATATGATATTTCTTACATTAGCACTACATGCGTAGCTATATTTTAGTTTCTTTTACCTTTTCTCAACCCTGTTAGTTACCTTACCCACTGGTCTGATACGACAGGACTGCCCCTTTTGTTCTTAGCATGACCAACACTTAATGAGGAAACACAGTAGTGACTGTTTTGCCGTCATTCTGTGGTATATTAGGCTGCCAGAAAGCTGCTCAGTGATAAATTTTAACTGATCCTGAGCTAGCATTTCACTGCCCTTGATTTAAAGATTCATAAATTTCAAGTGAAGCCTGTATGAAAATGAAATGCCATTGATTGTGCGTCCTGCTGGCATAAAGTCTAAGGACCACCGGCTTCAGACATTTTCACGTATTACATCTTGGTGGAGTTCTTCCTAGCTTGCATGCCTCCAAACCTGAGCCCAATCCTAGTATGTAAATGAGCCCTTTGGAGGTAACCTGGCACCTGTGACAATTAAGGAACATTGGCGATGTGGCCATGTTGAAAACTCTGGTGCAGGGAACATTAAGAGGTCTCATTAAAAGAACAGTTCAATTTTGCTGGTCAGCTCCAAACAGAGATTAAGCAACTAGAGTGAAGATGAACCTATGACTTTGGGACCCGTTTTCTCCATGTTTCACAGCAACCAGCTTGACAAAACCTGTTGATTCCTCAGTATGTGTAAGTTCAAGGCATTTCAGGCACTGCTGCTCCTCGCTATATAACCACCGTACCATTTCATTTGCTACCTGCAGAAACCCTGAGAATACAAACAGCCAAGACTATGTGGAAGATCTCTTTCATAAAGGCCTTTCTGGAAGAAGCCAAGCAGTTGGTGCAGTTCTGAGTTTGCTCCTTGTGATTCTTACAGCATGTTTAGTTATCCTTTTGCTTCACAAAAAAGAGAGGAGGTAAGGCTGGGAAGGATTTGTAGGGTTTTATGCTGTTTACTAACAGTCGAGTCTGATTCTTCACAACTCCATTGACCACATCACGCCAGGTCCTCCTGTCTTCCACTGTCTTCTGGAGTTTCATGTTCAGTTTCATGTTCGTTGCATCGGTAACACTGTGTAACCATCTCATCCTTTGCTGTCCCCTTCTTCTGTTACCTTCAATCTTTCCCAGCATCAGGGTCTTCTCCAATGAGTGCTCCCTTCTCATTTGGTGACCAAAATATTTGAGCTTCAGCTTCAGTATCTGGCCTTCCAGAGAACAGTCAGGGTTGATTTTCTTTAGGATTGACTGATTTGATCTCTTTGCAGTCCAGGGGACACTCAAGAGTCTTCTCAAACACCATAATTCAAAAGCATCAGTTCTTCGGCACTCGGCCTTCCTTATGGTTCAAGTGGCCATACATTACTACTGGGAGTACCATTGCTTTGACCATACGGACTTTTGTTGGCAGGGTGATGTCTCTAGTTTTTATTATGCTGTCTAGGTTTGCCATCGCTTTCCTCCCAAGGAGCAGGTGTCTTTTAATTTCATGGCTGCAGTCACCATCTGCAGTGACCTTGGATTCCAGGAACATGAATTCTGTCACTGCTTCCATGATTTCCCCTTCTGTTTGCCAAGGGGTGGGCCGGATGCCATGATCTTAGTTTTTTTGATGTTGAGTTTCAAGCCCACATTTGTGCTCTCCTCTTTTACTCTGAGCAAGAGGCTCTTTAGGTCCTCTTCACTTTCTGCCATTAGAGTAGTATCATCTGCAAATCTGAGGTTGTTGATATTTTTCCCAGCAATCTTAATTCCCACTTGTGATTCATCCAGGCCAGCATTTTGCATGATGTACTCTGCATATTAATTAAATAAGCAGGGTGACAATATACATCCTTGCCATACTCCTTTTCCTATTCTAAACCAATCAGTTGTTCCATGTCCGGTTCTAACTGTCACTTCTTGGCCCTTATACAGGTTTCTCAAGAGACATGTGAGGTGGTCTGGTACTCCCATCTCTTTAAGGACTTGCCACAGTTTGTTGTGGTCCACACTATCAAAGGCTTTAGCGTAGTCAATGAAGCAGAAGTAGATGTTTTTCTGGTACTCCCTTGCTTTCTCCATAATCCAGCAAATGTTGGCAATTTGATCTCTAGTTCCTCTACCTCTTTGATACCCAGCTTGTACTTCTGGCAGTTCTCTGTCCACATACTGCTGAAGCCTAGCTTGTAGGATTTTGAGCATGACCTTGCTAGCGTGTGAAATGAGTGCAATTGTGCCATAGCTTGAACATTCCTTGGCATTGCCCTTCTTTGGGATTGGAATGTAAACTGACCTTTTCCAATCCTGTGGCCACTGTTGCATTTTCCAAATTTGCTGGCATATGGAGTGTCTGTACAGATGAATGCACTTGTTGTGGTAATTGTGGTGCAAATGGCAGGACCAAATACCCTTGATGCAAGAGGATATGTTTTCTGTAATATCTGTCCTTTCTTTGGCATAATTGTTAGCAGTGGTGCCATAGAGGTGCATCCATATTCAACTGCTGCTACCTGCACCATTCCCCCAGTCCCACCTTTATATGCCTTGTGTGGTGACTGTGGATGCTTTTTCTTCTTTCCCAGCCATCAACCTCCTTCCAGCACACTGTTTTTCCTGGACCACATTATTGTTGTTGTTGTTGTTGTTATTATTCCCCTGGCCCCTGCTACAGTTTGTTATTACATGTAAACAATGCTCCCTCTAAGCTGTAGAGTCTTGTGAGCAAAAATTTTACTTTGTGAGCTACTGGCATTAAAGTTGTGAGCAAGTGATTTGGCTACTGCATAACTTAGTTTGCTCTGGAGCCATCCTTCCTGAGCTAAGACAAAAATCTGTGAGCTGGAGGCTAAAAAAAACCCTGAACTAGCTCACATTAACTAAGCTTAGAGGAAACACTGCATGTAAAATGTGAAGGAGAAACTTCATAAATGGGAATCACAGGTTCATGATTAAGGCTCAACTTGCACATCTCCCCTGTGCAAGTTTCCTTTCACTTTGGGGGCAAGATCTCCAGTTGATGGGCCAGAGGACATTGATTTGGCTCTGGTGGTCATTTCCTCGGACATACAGGATTCCTGTCTGTGGAGCACAACTTTCTCATTTCCCCCTCCTGCTTCAGCCCAAAATGCTCCCTAAAATGCTGATCCTGTGGGGACAGAGAATCATCAGAAATAATATGAAATGAAAACTGGAGGTCTGTCACAGGAAGGGGAACTGGCCAAAATCACCCCTCTCTTTTGTTCATGGGAATTCTCTGTGGGATCTAACTCTTTAAATGGTGGAGGAGGTTTCTCGGAGCAGTTGCCTCATTTGGAAGTCCAACAAGTCTTCCTTCAGACACAACAGCAGAAATGTGAACCATGCATGTATTCCCTTGCCAGTGCTCTTCATGAATTGGGAAGTTGGTTTTAGCCAATAGATTAATGAAGCTGAATGGATTTGCAGTTGAGTATGTAACATTCTCTCT